>NC_084645.1:18524588-18689588 GCF_019802595.1 Syngnathoides biaculeatus | reverse complement strand
CCTCAAAAAGCTAAAAAATAAGCAAAACACATTTTGAGAAGGAGATGCAATCGACTCCCCCTCCCCCCTGTATTTTTGGTTGTGGACAGGACAGCATATGAGTGTTTTTTATGTGTGCCTCACAGTTCTCAGGTTTGTGTTTAAATCTCTGCTCCAGGCTTCTGGTCATGAGTTTGCGTGTTCTTACCATGCTTGGGTGGGTTTTCTCTGGCTTTGTCACACTTTTCCCAAAACATATTTTAGGTCACTGGTGTCATGCCACATTCGCCTGACTTGGGTGGAGACAGCGGAGGTTCAATTCCCACTCAGTGACCAAGTGAATGAGAGTGTGAGTGGTTGTCCGTGTCTATACGTGCCCTGCGACTGACTGATGACCAGTTCAGGGTGTCGTCGGCCCTATCAACTCAAGTTAGATGGGAGAGGCTCCAATGCCCCCTCACCCTGAGCAGGATAAGCGGTATTGAGAACTGATAATTGGATGAAGGCTCAAAATTGCCCATAGGTGCAAATGAGTGTGAGTAGTTGTAATCTCCGTATATGTGCTCTGTAATTTGGTTGGTGACCAGTTCAGGGCGTACCCCACCTCTCACCAAAAGACAGACAGAATAGACTCCAGCTAATCCACAACCCTGATGAGGACAAGCCGCACTAAAAGATATTTTGATGTTTTATTGTTTCATAATTAAACAATGGCTGCCTGTATGTACAGTTAATGAGGACAGGGAAGGTGGAATTTTGGTTAAATTCTCAAGTATATTAATTTATTCATTGAACCAGATGAGCACAACTCTATCAAAGAAAGTAGAACAAATAAGATCAGAAATTATGTTGTGTCCAAAAATATGAAATGGGAGAAGAATTGAAACACGTGAAGAAAGGGAGCTGCAAAAAGGCACGGAATGCCAAAGCAACATTTAAAATCAATCAATAATTAAACAGCAATCCAGCCAGGTCTGATGAGAGCAAATTTTAACTGTTTGGATGACGGAATGCACACCACTTTTGGAGGAGAAGTACGACTGGACATGACTCTAAGAACACCAAAACATGTGAACATGATGGTGTGGGGGTGCTTTTCAACAAATGGGACTGGTAATCTTTACATTATTGAAGGAATGATTAATGGGCATATCTACTGAGACATTCTTGACAAAAAGCTGCCATCTTCGAGATAAATGATGATAAATGAAATGAAGCTGGACATTTTTAGAAGAATAATGATCGAAAGCATACTGCCAAAGAAATTGGTTTCAAAGAATTAAAAAGAAGCTACGAGAATAGCCCAGCCAATCACCTGAATTGAATCTAATTGAAAATGTATGGAAACAACTGAAGAGTTTGTTTTCAAAACGCGACATAGGCATTTTTTCAGATTTACGAAACTCGCGCCAAAATTATCCAGCTCCGAATGGTAGTTATCGGGATACTCAGATTTTTGTTAAAAGTGCGACATATTGTTCTATATCAGCCAAGGAAGATCGCGTTTTATTTCAAAATGCGACATATCGAGATCTTATTTAGAGCAAAATGCGACATAATTTCGTTCAATCAGCGTGCGCTGCTGAAGCAAGCAGCATCCAATCAGAATTCGTCTAGAGGGAAGTTCCGGTATCTTCTACATCATCATCCAAAATGGCTGCGCCCACGTTTGAGAGAGATGCTAATGCCGAGTTTGATTTTACAGCCATAAATAAAATCAAAAGAAAGCAGACTCAATGAGTCATATTTCAAACAGTGAATTTGTGAGTTTGAAACTGATTTCATTTTGGAGATGTGTGTATGAGATCGACTACCTATTTTTTTTCTGCTGGTATCCCTCGCAACCCATATTAACCTTGGTAGACTGGTTTGAAGCAGTTTACTTTCTTAATGATCTCACATCAACTTAGAAACAAAATTAATCAACTGAGTGACACAATGCCTGCAGATGTCGGATTGCAGAATCGCATACAGATACACAAAATTACAATGATGTAAACTCAGCCTTTCCAAGACCTCATACTGAACAAACAAACAGTTTCTAAATAACTGAAAAACACCTTTTTAAAAGAAATTCTCATTTTTTCATCTTCTTTTTCGACATCTGACATTAGTGGGCTAATTGTGAAAATTGTGGCTGGTGACTGACCCTTATTTCTGATACCTAACTCTCTAAATGTGGTGGTCATGGTCTTAAATATTATTTTAAAATGCTTGAAATTTTGAAAGGCAAATAGTTTTCATGATTGCCTATCAAAAGCAACTGATTTAAAAAAAAAAATACAACTGCTCCTGAAGGTTTAAGTCGAAATTTGGATATGTCTCACTTTGCCAAGAATAGAATGTTTGGATATGTCTCATTTTGGAGAAAAACTGAAATTTGTCATCAAAAAAACTCAGTGAATATTAAAGCCAATATTTTTTTGTAGTATGGTGTTTAGTTACTTTTTAGCATCTCTTTCCATCCCCCAATAGTTAGAAACATAAATTGAGTTTATTGTTTTCACTTCAATACCAAGCCCTTTTCTCAAAATGAAAAAAACGGATACGTCTCATTTTGAAAACAAACTCTTCAACTGAAACTCGAAGTCAAGAAAAAGCCCGTGGAACCTTGGCGGTTTGAAGACTGTGTGGAGGAATGGGCCAAAATCATACCAGAGCATGCAACTAGTTTCTCCAAACATTGCAACCCATTGCAAACAAAGTACAAAGAATTAAATACCAATTGACCTGTCCAATATGTTTTCCCTTTGTCATTTCACATTATTTCACCAAAGTCAATTTCTGATCTTATTTGCTCTTTCTTTGTATGTATGGCTTACGTGAGTGGCTCCCAACATCTGCTCAAATTTTGACAACTGTAGCACCTTTGGAAATACATCTAATGAGAAAAACCGTGACGTTAACTTCTCCTTTCAGCCGCCGTATTGGTTTGACGTACTTGCTTTAGGGAGATTTGCAACCATCTCAGCAGTAACCTTGATGTCATTGGCGCTGCACTGACAATGACACGTGTTCCCGTTAGTAGTTGCTACTGCTGCTGCTTCACTTGTGAGCCAACATCCTTGACAGGCAGAATGTCTCCCCTCTCAAGTGATGAAGTGTTAGCTTGCTACTGTGCTGATGATCTGATAAGAGATTGAATTTAGCCACATAAGGTTTGATGGAGGCAGCCGGCTTGCTTGCTCCACTCTATACGCCATGTTGGCTAGTCAACACTGTAGTACTTAAACTTTTACTTCTCTCATTCTTTCTTAGTGGTGGATATTTTGTTGACGACTGAACCTTGAATTATTCTTATTGTAAGCCTAGTGTACCTCTTTACACTTTGTATTTTGAGAGACTACTTTTAAAAGCATTATGTACAGTATTTTGTGTACCGAAAAATAATACCATCACTGCTAGTTATGGTCACTTGATCAGATGAACGAAGAATTGGAGTTGGAAGTTGTGCATTAAATTAGTCTGATTTGTGGTTAAGGAATGGGCTTGATGTTAGGTCTTATTTTTTGAAGTGGCACAAAAATAACCATATTCAACCAAATTAAAACCATAATCTCATCAATGTATGAACACCTTTGCACTCTTTGAATTTCACAGCTGGCCATCATCATCGGGCAAAATATAATTTTTTTACGTGCTTGATGAGAAAATGGATAAACTTCAAGTTTTGGTCTTCCTCTGCCAGTATATCTGGTATCCAACTCGGCATGGAGCCTGTTCTCGTGCCCGTTTAATAGGAGTTCATACAAAAGGTCATTCATTGGCGTAACTGATGGTGTAGTGATACACTTGCATTTCTGCATGCTGCATGGCTTCATCTCCCACTCAGAGTTGTCAATTTGAATTTGAAATGTTGACCATTGACTACATGTGCCCTGCGATTGACCGACAATCTGTCCAGGGTGTGGTCTGGCTTTTGTGTCACCTCTGATAATCTCCAGCTCAATGTGACCATGAACATCATGAGTTGTATAGAAGATGAATGTCTGTATGAAGTTGAGCACTTTTTTTTTTTAGTAGAACAACTTGGAAAAGAATATGAACGTCCTCTTTTTGGATCCAAACTCCAACACAATGGATTTGCTTGATGTGATTTATTTCCAGACTTTCCTCTTTAATTTGAGGGTGTTTACATCCAAATCCAGTGAGCTGTGTAGAAATTACAAGAGTTTTTATCCTGCATATGCCTCACACATTTCAAGGAATCCATCATAAATGAAACTTGCACTTTATTCTTGGTTGCAAATCCTTTGCAGTTAATTTAAGCTTGAAGTCTGGAAGGCAAACACATTATCAGTTGCTGGATTTTATCCCTGGAAATGCTAAGCCTGGCTTCAAACTGCAACTGTCCTCAGTTCCTGGTGGTTCTTCAGGCAGTTTCCCTTAGTTTTGTCTTCAACATGTGAAATGCATGCGAAATCAGATTCAGGCCAGGTGATTGACTTAGACATTGGATAACATTCCACTTCTTTGCTTTCACAATATGCTTTGAGTCATTGTCCATCTGCACTGTGAAGTGTCGTCCAATGAGACGCATTTTGGCCGAATATGAGCAGAAGATATTTCTGGAAACACTTCAGAATTCATCACGCTGCTTTTATCAGCAGTCAGCAATCAGTTCTATTGGTAGCCATACATGCTCAGTACCACTACCATGCTTCAGTGATGTGCTGTAGTATGTTTTGAATCATGAGTAGCTTCTTTCCTTCTCCATACTCTTCTATTCCCATCACCTTAGGAGAAGTTGATCTGTGTCTCATTTGTCCATATGGTATTGCTCCAGATTTTGTAATTTATTTATTTTTAAATAGATGTTATTTGGTGCACTCTCATCTGGCCTTGTTCTGGCGAAGTCTTGTCTTGATTGCTGTTTATACTCCTGGAGTGTGTTCTTGATCTGGCCAACTTTTGTGAAGGGTTTTTATCTCCACCACAGAAATGAATCTTTGGTCATGCACCACCGTTGTTTTCTGTTGTCTTCTGGGTCTTTTGGTGCTGCTGAGCTTAGGAGTTATTACAAATGTTCCCAGTGGTTGATTTGGCTAAACCTGATGTTTTTGCTCTCTGTCTGCTGGTTTTCTTTTCTATTTTATTTCTAAGCCTAATGACAGCTTGCTTCGCTGACAGTGACAGCTCTTTGATTCTTGTATTGAGAGTTGACAGCAACAGATTCCAAATACAAATAGCACACTTGAAATGAACACTACACATTTTATCTGCGCCTTGTGACTGGGATAATAAGGCAATCACACAAACACAGCCATGGAACAGCTGAGAAGCCTATTGTCCCATTACCTTTGGTCCTTGGGAGGCATATTGTACATCACTGGCGTTGTAGTCTTTTTTTTTTTAACAATTGCAATTAAAGCAATTTCAATAGTAATCCAGTGCAATGATCATTGTGCAAAGGGCGCCGAAACGTCAAGAAATGTATGTATTTAAAGTGACTAGTAGTGCGGTAATCTGGAGCAATGTTGATTGTGCAAATGTTGCAAATGCTCCTCAGATATGTAAATGATGCAGCATGGTGAGACTACTTCAGTGAGTACACGAGTAATGTATAATACATAATAATTGCCCCGGCAGAAATGTGACAAATTCAAGACAAAAAAATTGGTAGCGTGTAGCAGTTGAAAGTTAAGTTAAGAAGTTAACTGCGAGAGGGAAGAAGCTGTTGGAACGTCTCCTAGTTTTAGTTTGGATTGTTCAGTAGGACTTACCTGAGGGAAGGAGCTGGAAGAGCTGGTGACCAGTATGTGGAGGGTCCAAGAGGATTTTGCCTGCTCTTCTCTTCCCTTGAGGGTAATTGACCAATCCTCCCACTGGAACGAGAGTACGTTGGAATATTTGACAGCCGCTTCTCCCCCTGGAAATGGCTTACTTTGACCAGGATCCATCACCGTGTTGCGTCCAAAGATGGAACCCGGGTTGGTTTACACCTGTGTCTGTGCCATAAATCCTTGATAGCTGGCTCCAGCCGCCTGGCTGGTGAGCTGGCGCAACTTTTATCTGCCACACTGTGTTGTATCCTGTTCAACTCACTCCCATTCATTATGTCACTGTCACCGTTGTCCTCCGGCAGTATGGTTGTGGCACAGCTGTGGCCATTTGGATGGCTCCTCAGGGTCGGCTATTGGAGACCTTCTTTCGCAGAGACCATGGTCTCGGTGGAGGGCAGTGGACTTCATCGGTGTCAACCCTGTGGCCAACGAAGCCCAACCATGGACTATCTGTGGCTCTGCGGCAGTGGATGTTATGTTTCTAGTTGACAGAGTCTGTTGACACCAGCTACCTCAATAACACTCAAACCCCTTTTAATTTTTTTTTAAAGTATCCTTGGGTGGCATGAAATGTGCAATATGAATCCATTTTTTTATTGATAGAATCAATATTCTGAACAAAAATTACCTTGACCAAATTTGGACATAGGTGGTTTCCACCCGACACCACCCATTGTAGAAATTGTGATTCAGATACCGTTTGCCTAATTTGGATGTAAATACCCTTCCTCATAGGTTTGCAGTTAAAATACAGTGAAGAAAGTAAGTATTTGAACACCCTGCCATATTGCAAGTTCTCCCACTTAGAACGCATGGAGGGGTCTGAAATTTTGATCGTACGGGCATGTCCACTATGAAAGATATAATCTAAAAATAAAAATCCAGAAATCACAATATATGATTTTTTTAACAATTTATTTGTGTGATACAGCTGCAAATAAGTATTTGAACACCTGAGAAAACCAATAATAATATTTGGTACAGTATCCTTTGTTTGCAATTACAGAGGTCGAAGGTTTCCTGTAGTTGTTCACCAGGTTTGCACACTGCAGGAGGGATTTTGGCCAGCTCCTCCACACAGATCTTCTCTAGATCAGACTGGTTTCTTGGCTGTCGCTAAGAAACACGGAGTTTCAGCACCCTCCAAAGATTTTCTATTGGATTTAGGTCTGGAGACTTGCTACGCCACGCCAGAACCTTGATATGCTTCTTATGGAGCCACTCCTTGGTTTTCCTGGCTGTGTGCTTCGGGTCATTGTCATGTTGAAAGAACCAGCTGCGACCCATCTTCAGTGCTCTGACTGAGGGAAAGAGGTTGTTCCCCAAAATCTCACAACACATGGCCACAGTCATCCTCTCCTTAATACAGTGCAGTTGTCCTGTCCCATGTGCATAAAAACACCCCCAAAGCATGATGCTACAACCCCCATGCTTCACAGTAGGGATGGTGTTCTTGGAATGGAACTCATCATTTGTCTTCCTCCAAACACGGTTCGTGGAATTATGACCAAAAAGTTCTATTTTGGTCTCATCTGACCACAAAACATTCTCCCATGACTTCTCTGTATCATCCAAATCGTCATTGGTTAACCTTTCCAAGGATCAATGAGACCCCACGAGGTGATATCTCGCATGGGGTCCACTCCGATTGAGATTGGCCGTCATGTTTAGCTTCTTCCATTTTCCAATGATTGCTCCAACAGTGGACCTTTTTTCACCAACTTGCTTGGCAATTTCGCCGTAGTCCTTTTCAGGCATTTGGAGTTGTACAATTTTGTCTCTGGTGTCATTGGACAGCTCTTTGGTCTTGGACATGTTACAAGTTTGAGTCTTATTGATTATATGGGGTGGACTGGTATCATTATGCAGCTAACGACCTCACATAGGTGCATCTGATTCAGGATAATACATGGAGTGGAGGTGGACTTTTAAAGGCAGACTAACAGGTATTTGTGGGTCAGAATCATAGCTGATAAACAGGTGTTCAAATACTTATTTGCAGCTGTATCGCACAAATAAATCATTAAAAAAATGAATACATTGTGATTTCTGGATTTTTCTTTTTAGATTAACTCTCTCAGAGTGGACATGCACCTATGATGAAAATTTCAGACCCCTCCATGATTTCTAAGTGGGAGAACTTGCAATATAGCAGGGTGTTCAAATACTTATTCTTCACTGTATGTTTTTTCATTTCAAAACTACTTTGGTGGTGTTCAGAGCCAAAAAGATGAGGATGTCACCGTCCCAATATTATATATATATATATATATATATATATATATATATATATATATTATATATATATATATTTGTGCCTACCTCTCTCTCTCTCTCTCTCTGAGACCTAGCCGGGAAAGGTTCGCATTAATGAGGGAAGAATGAACTTAAATGATTTTAGTAAATGGCTAAAACGTCTAATTGGAAATTGATAACCTGTTTCCTTTTTTTATGGATTTGCACCAAGATGTTATGGGTTCTTGCATGTGCCTTTGTGTAACTAAAAATTGGCAAACTACTATTCAAAATGCAGTTAAACATCCATCCATTTACTCAGCTGCTTATCCTCACAAGGGTATTGAGTCCTGTTAAACATATGGATCAAACTTATTTTTTCCCTCCCTACTGTACACATACACATGCATCTCAATAAATTAAAATACAGTAGTATATATTCTTTATCCTCAGCGAAAAATGACAATTAGTGCACCTTAATTATGACACCATAAAATCTAAAGGTATTACAGCTTTTCCATGTCAGTATTACATGGCCCCCTGGTGGCAAAGGCAATCCCGATGCAAAAACGATTTACATTCTATTTCATGACGAAAAACATCATTTCTTGAAGTTAGAATACTACAAGAGAAATAATTAAACTGATTTTTAAACATATGTTGGGTAGGAATTAATATTCTGAAAAGTGTTTTCCATCGATTTAATGCTCTTCTCCAATAAATGGATGAGATTTTCTCGAGTGGAGTGTAAACGTACATTTTCCTTCTTTGAAAAAGTTCTCTTCGTGTCCTCTCCAGACAGTCTTTCATGACGAGTGCAAGTTCCGCGAGAGGATGCTCCCCAACAACTACAACGCCTACGAGTCGCTGGCGTACAGAGGCTCCTTTGTGGCACTCAGCAAGCATGGCCGCGTCAAGCGGGGCAACAAGGCCACCACTGCCATGACTGTGACACACTTCCTCCCACGAATATGACCTCCCCCAAGCAAAGACTGGCAATAACACACTTATTTGCACATGTGGATTCTTTCCCAGGTAACTTCAATACCCTCTTCATACTGTACATCCATAAAAACCCTCAATGGACTGTCAAAGAGAAAATATCCTATAGTATTTATTCAGACTTTATATGTATATTTGGGTAGCTTTCTTTGTATTAGGAATGATGAAATGCCTTTCTTTGCTGCTTTTTGGGATTGAAACCAATTTTTTTGATGGGCATAGACGCAGGCTTCAGTCAGTGGTCTCCTCATTCTATTGGATGGCTGCTTGTTGAAGTGCCCTGTCAGCTCTTCTTTTTGGATATGATCATTGTATTACCTCAAAGCACCAAAATTTCAAAAAGAAAAAAAATACATGCATGGAACTTCTACAGAGGAAAAAAAATGCCTGTGAACATGTTTTTGTTGTGCACCATCTCCGTTTGTTGGCTGAGGCAACTGGAGCACTTGCAACCATGGCGGTGGTTGTTCTTACTTAGTCAGGAGGTAGCGGTGCCTTGAATTCTTGCTGTGGCCGCCCTCCCTGCCCCACACCCTCGGCTCCCTTTGCATGCAAGAAACGCCGGTGCTCAAGTCAGAAATAGGAACGAAAGACAAGTCATCGCTCCACAAGTCAGACGCCACCCGCTGGTCTTTCGCCCCGTTCCAGGCGGGCCAGACGATGTTCCCTCTTGGAATCCCAGGAAGGAAGTGAAATGGGACTGCGCTGAATATGACGCGGTGGAGCCTTTTTGTTCCCGTGGAAAGATGAGAGGGTTGACAATCCCACAATTTGGTCATTAAGTGTTTGTGGACATGCCATTTTAATAATGCAAGGATGAACAAAATGTCGTTTTCTTCATTGCGTGTATTTCGGGTGCCGTCTGGTATTAGGACAAAAGGTGATGACGGGATCTCTTTTTGGTCTGCCACTTGGAGGCCTTTATGCAGGAAATAGTCGTGTGGATGCTGCTAGTCAGTTGACTGTCAGTGAGGGTCTGCTTTGAGGGACAATGGAGGATTCTCCACTTCAGGTATGCCAGTCTCTCCCATATATGGTTGAATTTATCGATGGAAGATATTTATGCAAAGGGGTCACTGAGTATGTAGCGTACTTTACTTGAATGCAACACTTTAATATATACTGTAAGTGGCAATGCAACGGGCAGAGGCAAAGGCCATGAAAGGTGATTGATGCACAGAGTTGGACTTATAAGGACATCAGCACGTGGCCTCCGTTGTTGATTTAACTCAGCGAGGATGCGAGTAATGCGAGTGAACATTGTTGAGCCTCCGAACAAGTGGGGCCCGTCCATCCAAGCCATTTGTGTACAAAGGCCGGAGGTGCTGACGTCTCATTCTGGGGTTACTGACGTTTAGTTGTTTTCTTGTTCCGACCTTGCTCGAGACAAGATTTTCTCTCGTGTGAGTTGAGACAAGGTCGTCAGGACTCATCAGGACCCTTTTTGGTCCTTCTGAAGTGTGCTGCGATTAATGTTAGCTCTGAAGTACAGTCGAAACTCTGAAGTCCTAAAGTTGACCAGTCGAGCATTTTGAAAAATACAGAACGCCACCAATCCGTTTTTTTTTTTGGACTTTTTGCAAAATGTTGTCCAATTACCGACAAAGAAAAAGAAAAGAGGCGGAAAAAAAAAACGGAATGACCATAAAACCAGAACTTAGCGCGATACAGGAAAGTTGCTCAGTACATAATGACTTCGACAATGATGCTGTATTTCCTCAAATAGTGGCCTGCACTTGTGTAGCTGTTTTTTTTCTCAATTATCGCCCCTTGCACAAATAATCTCAAATAGAAACCTTGTTTGCTCAGTATAAATCAAGATCACTTCATCAAGCATTGCATTCCCACTAGGCTAATGTTTGTTGCTAACAGCAGCACTTGACCCGGTTATGCGTACATACATTTAAAATGCGACTGCCCCCCTTTCCCCACATGACAACCCGCTTGCATTTGGTACCTGGTCCTTCAATGGGGACATATCGTATCACCTCATAATCCCACTAATATCACGTCTCTATTAATGAAACCATCGTTAGAATACGATAAAACATCACACGACACAGTCACGATCGTCTAGAGCGGTTCAAACTGAATATTTATCTAATAACATGACAGATACACACAAATGACATGATACTCACGAGAGACGCTAGTAATTACATTCATTCATGTGCGCAGATCACTACACGTGTGTTTTGCTCGTTGAACTTGGCTTGATCAACCAATTGAAGAGCAGAAAAATTGGGATGCTGTCGTTTGAGCAGAAAAGGTCTTGGGCACCCCGATGATCCGTCACCGGTGTGCTTAATGCTCTTATAATGCAGGGTGTACACGCTGGTAAATGCCACGCATACTGTAGTTACCGCCACTGACAAATTGTGAGTCCTATTAAGAGAGTTGCGGCATCCACATGGCTCACCCAGAAATATTAAACAGGTTTGACATGATCCATTGTCACCCCAACCATTTTCAGAACAGTTTGGGGATAGGGTGGAAAAATCTCTTAACACACCACAGGCGGATTCGTCACAGTCAGGATAATCTTTACAGACCTCCGATGATCAGGCCTTTGCTGACTTTAAACGGAAGGTAGAAGAAAAAAAAAACCACTCAAATTCAATCTGATTATTTGTGTGTGTGCCCGTGCATGCATGCGTTTATAAAACATGGCTAACATGAATCAACGTGAAAGCATATTCCCTCTGCAATAGCGATGATCTTGCTCTATTTGGAGACAGTGATTTTTCTCTTAATTTGTGGCTTCTCTGGTCACTTCACATTGTTTTTTATCCAAACCTTTAGAGCAGTTCCACACATTCTACCTCTTTCAAGCCATCTTTTTTTTTGCATTCCTGTGCATTTTATTTATATATTTTTCTTTGAAGTCTCAGTTTAATTTAAATTATCTAAATTATTCACAGATTATTCCTATCATAGGCCTCCCCCTCTTGATAAACGTTTTACCCCTAACAGATGCGGAGCCGCCTATTTCGTAAGGCAAACAAACTCCTTGGCTGTGTTTGGAATCCTTCCCTCATTACGTAATCACTATTACAAATTCTCATTCTGGGTAGAATATCCTGTAGTTCAGTCAAATGAAAACTGGTTTTCAAAACCTACTTGAGTGCTGTTGGATAATTGCAATATACCAGATCAAGTCCACCTGTTGGTGGACTTTTCATAATATCAAATAGTTCTTCTAATAACACAATATTGTTTTAACCTGAGTGTATTTTTAAAACCTATTATTTGAGATCTTTTCATGCCGTAACTCATAAATTGGTCTGAAAAATCACATGACACACTGGCAACTGAAAATCTTTTTTTTTTTTCCTGTCTGAGCAGTGCATATGAGATATTGAGTTTTTACTGGCTGTTGGGAGTTCACAACTTTTCAAGATGCACTGTGGGATGCATTAAAGGCAAATTCTAGTGGATGACCAATAATAATCATTTAACTTTCGAGGCGCACTAACGGATTGGGAGGTATTCCTAACACAGCCCTCTTGTCACTATTAGAGGAAATACGGTAATTCTTGAGCAAAAAACAGAATGCAAATATTTCTTTTTTTCCGTGAGGCATGGTCACTCATTTGTTTTGTACAGTTTTATGTATTTTTGTATGATGGTTAAGCATATTGCCTGTGATGTTAATTAAGGTGAAGTAACCCCGGAAAATAACTTTCAATCTGGAAAAAAAAAAGAAGCCTGATCAGCATCGTGTTCAACTTTAGAGGTTCTACTGTACTACTGCCATTTTCTGCATGTAGCAAAGTACCACCGAGGCCAACTTGGTGGTGTATTTTTTTTTATTATTTTTCTCCTTTTAATGTTGTCACCGTTTACCTCATACACTCTCGAACTGTAACACGCTGTGGGCAGTGCATTACGGGGGGGGCCCGCAGGCTTTAGTAACTGAATGAGTATGCGGCGAGGTGTTGGTTTTCTGCCAAAGTGACAGTAGAGGCCATATCGGTTGACCTTGTGTCAGGAATAACAGGACTTCATGGAGGTAAAAAAGGGTGGGGAGAGAGCACAAGAGTAAGTGGGAAGCACTGGAAGCAGCAAAAAAAAAAGAAAAAGAAAAAAAAATCAAGGAAGGTCGCTTGGTGAAACAAACTGAATACTGTGATTATTACGGAAGCCGAGGGAGGATGTTAAACTGTGAGTGTCATCACCACTGATAAAGCTATGTTTTGGGGTCTATCGCTATTATTATTGTATTGTCCATTTTAATATGGGAAATAATCAGATGTAGCTTTTCTTTTCCTGGCACGACTGTGTGGGATTAAGTTTGGGGAAGGCGGTGCAATCTCATCAACATTTAAAAGCACTTGTCATCTTTGGAGGCAATTTGGTGTGAATTGCTTTTGTTTTATGGATTTGGTCTACTTTTGGATTTTTAAGACGACACTGTTAACGAAATGTGGTTGACATGGCAATTATTATTATTTTTAATTAGCAGTGGCGTTGAGTCTCATGCGACTTTTTGGAGGGGAGTTGTCTCGAAGGACAAGAATGTCTGTTGCATGATGCGTTTTTTTTTTTTTTTTTGAGTAACTGAGAGAAGGTATTTGTACTGTGCGAAAAATAGCCCCTGCTAATCGACTCCCACTTCTTGAATTCCCCATTATGCACAAGGAATTCCGAACGGTCCCTTTTGAATATGCACCCGTGTAATTTTGCTGACCGTCAGCTGCTTCTAGAGATGTATGTTGGTTCGCAGGGATCTTAAGTGAGTGGATTTGTGCTCATTGTGTGTATGTGTGCGTGTGTGTATGTGTATGTGTGTGTCCCTGTGCTCCAGCAGCCTTTGTTTTCCTCTCAGTTTCCTATTCCTGCACTGAGGGGTGAGTGCTTCCTCTTGAGTCCCCCTCTTTTTGAACATATACCTCACCTTCTGCCTTAGTTCCGATTATTGAAATGATTGTAAATTAGTTTGAAACAACAGACTTCTTCGATCATTGTTTCTGAAAAAAAAAAAAAAAAAAAAAAAGATGGCGAGTAAGTAAAAAAAAAAACAACTATATTACAAATGGGTTTCCTTTTATTTTTGTACGTATGTGCTGTGCACAGCAGTCAAATGTATTCCTGAAATGATAATAAAAGACATTTTGTAAAAGTTGTTGTGATGTCTTCAAGTTTCCATGTTTGACATACTTTTGGGGCCAACGGAAAATATATTTAACTCTCACTCACAAAATATGAGAGGGAACAAAAAAAAAAAAAAACAATTTACAGCAACATGTGTTAAACTCAGTGTGATTGGCTGGCGACTTGTCAGGTGTGTTTATCTCTCGCTCACCTGCGACTCAAATGAATACAAGACAGAGAAAATGGCTTGATGGATGTTGTTAACCTCTGGACTTGACATATAATAATGCATGAGATTTTATCGTGCTTTTCCATTAAGTCAAAGGTGTCAAACTTGAGGCATGCGGGCGAGGTCTGTCATCTTTTGCGGCCCGCGGAAGCAAAAATCTCTCACAGTACACTAATGTCCATGCACAATTGTTGGAATGTGCCCGAATTAGACATTTTTTTTTAAAAACTGGAAAGTGCCTTTTGATTCATGTTTGTGCATCTGAATGTAAATACTTTGAGTTTTGTACAGTGACACTTCTTCAGTCAAACACCCCTGAGGTTCAAAAATGGGGAATTTAACCTGCAAAAGCGATGCTTTTAGACTTATCACAGGCTATGTCACTTATTCACGTTGAGGCAGAGTGCACAATTGTGCTTCTGTTTTACAGTAGTTAACTTCTTTCACGTATGTCTAATTGTTGAAGGTGCATCTTTGATGTGAACAACCTTTGCACAATACTTGGGCTATCAAAGTTAATTATTGTTTTGGATTTCTGTCTCAGGGGTCGGTTGAGTTGCCTGCCTCGAAGTTGAGAGTATGTTCTCTCCGCACTTGCATGGCATTTTTTTGCCCGCTACTCCGGCTTCCGCAAAACATGCACGTAAGGCTTATTGAAGGCTCTAAATAGTCCACAGTTGTGGTTTCTGTCTACATGTGCCCTGACCCCTGTCACTGATTAGCGACATGCTGCACCCAGCTTCTCTCTCTCTCTTTTTTTTTAACACTTTAAACGGAAGAAATTCTACGTTATTTATAACACTGCCTGTAGGGTTAATGCCTTTGCCTTTGAAGTTCAAGTGTAAATGTTAACATTAAGCTAAGACGGTTATGGTGCTTTTCCATATCAAGTTCCAGAGGGGCCTGGCCCTGCTCTGACCCGGCATCGCTTGGCCTGCCCTATGTTGCGTTTCCATTACAACAGGCACCAATCAAAAGTGGCTGGGATTGGAGAAGGTGACTCACTCGTTTCTTGTTGCACCTTCCATCTCGCTGTGTTTCATCTTATGTCCATATGGACAAAAATGCCCACACCTCTTTAGCCGACCGTGAAACAAAAGCTACTTTAAGCCTCGGCGACATGGTCAAGCCCGACTGGACCGGACCGATTCACAAGTGGAAGCCAGGCAAGTCTGTACAGGTGTTTGATGCTGAGTATTCAGTATCTTTTACCTTAGTACATTCCTTAAACAATAAAAAAAAAAAATAATAATAATCATAATAGTGATGGAAGAGTCAGCTTGCTAAAAAGAGAAGGTGTTGGTGAGAATAAAAGTCTTTTAAAAATGAGGCTCCCTGGCTCCATTCATTTGAAAGCACCCAGCATGTATGCTTTTTCATCTACAGATACATTGTACTTCATGAATGTTGATAAGTGTTGATGTAAATCCCAATATATGATGCTTATAAATGTATTATATGGCTTGAAATTCCCGTGATGGAAAATCTGACGATGGTGATTGAAATTCTGAATTGCAACAAAAACAATGCCAGAGATGAAAAAAGTCACCTGATCATGCAGACTGTGCGACAGTTCAGTTGGGTTTGGCGGCATCGTTCGGTGCACCCCAGCATTTAGACACCATGATTGTAAAAGTGACAAGTCACCATACTTAAAGTATAGTGATGCCTCCATCTGTCAGCCAATCAGATGACAAATCCATCATGGCCCTCCTTGGCCTGAGTTATGGAGAAGGTTCTAAAAAGCAATGCCATTGTCCCTAACCCGATCCCTTCCCCTAATCCTTATTCTAATCCTAAATCCACTTACCTTTTTCCTGATACTATCCCTATCCCAAACCCTTACCCTAACCTTAAGAATAAACTATTAAATTTTCTTGAACTGACAAACATCGAGACATTTGACTTACTATTTACTGACTTGGAGTGAGCGTGCGCCTGAAGAAGACTTACTTTAGCCGAAACGTTGCGCAACAAGATTCACACTCTCACGATGTTTTCAATTGCCAGTATCTAAATCTGGAGGTTGGTGGGAAGTAATTGGCACCAAAATGGATGGAGGCAGGCATGCAATTTTTATAAATGGAATAGATCTAAACTGGAATTTGACTTAAATTAAGGGGGTGAACAAATTAAGGGGTCATTACTAAATTTGAAAGGATGGGAAGAGGAAGTCAGTTTGGGTGAACAAATCTTTGGGTCGGAGGGCCCATGCACCTCCCTTCTTCATTTATGGAGAGGGGTTCAGCTCAACGCACCTAACCCTTGAAAAAGGCTGGTTGGGGTTAGAACCAGCACAATGGAAAAGGGGCATAAATTTGTCTCTCCAGGAGGATCCGGATAAATTGCATTGGCTAGACATCACAACACAGAAGAACATTTTACTCATTATACAAGCCAGTGGAAGAACACTGAGAAACTAATGGATGGGCTTACGCTATAAAATGAAGATGACTGCAAACACAACGAAGGCAGTTCAGATGATGTAGAATCTAAAACATTATCCAAAATTCCTTCTCGTCTTTGTGGTGCAGTTCCAGTTCAACAAGTGGCTGCCCAGGCAAATAAAGTGTTTATTTCCAAAGAGGCAGCGGCGTTCCTTGTTATGCTGCCATTAGAAGCTTGCAGAAATTCCGCAAGGGCAACCCTAAACTGCTGACAAACAAGAAGGCTTTGTGTCATTTGGGTAAATGAGTTAGCCGGTTCATCGACCCCCGTGTTTAAATAGGCCCGCTGGACTTTCTCCTCCTCCAGAAAGCAACTTCACACAGTAACCGAGTACGCTCGCTCTGCTCCAGAAAGGAGAGCGCGCTATTCCCAAATGACCATGCGAGCGGCTTTCTTCCCATTCCTCTTGACTGCCGCCCATGTGTCCCTATCCGTGGATTGTAAGTCCAGGTTCAAGGACCTGGAGGAGCTACAACTTGATCAGAGCATGATTTCAAACTCCAGAGCGCATGCAGCTGAAGCAGCCAGCGGGAAGCGTTACTACATCCGGCCGAGTGCTGGATCCATGAAGCAAGGTGTTCTTGGGCGCTTTCTGGGTGAGTCTGCAAGCAAACTCCTGGTTTTGCTGTCTTTGGATTTTTGGCTTGTACTAAGAATTAAGTTCAGATAAAACTTGCCTCCCGTCAAGACCTGCTTTTATTGGGCTCACCTGATTCTGCTTGAATTCCCTGCAGTTGCTCTGCCATTAATGAGAGACAGGGGCGACTTCGAGTACGTATTTGACATGAGAAGTAAGCGCTTCGTGTGCATGGACTCTCAGGGGGAGCGCCACAAATCTGTGAGTAACTTTTGTTTGCACTGAGAAGATAGCAAATTCAGAGAAGCCCGGTTTATCGCAGCAAATATGATAGAGAGCCACGTGCAGTATGCGGAAATCCATGAAATAGAAATGTGTTAGAAAACATTTTAAAACAGGGAGATATATTTGCAATTTAAATGTAAATAAATACTGCTGGTGAACAGTTCAGCCACCTCCCGCCAGCCATCTTTTAGGATGGACTCCAGCACACTCACAACCCAAGTGAGGATTAGCATGACGGAAAATGGATGTACGAACCCAATTCCGATGAAGTTGGGAGATTGTGTTCAACATAAGTGAAAACAGCGGCACGGTGGGGCATCTTGGTAGAGCCTTGGCTTCACAGGTCCGAGAACCGGGGTTCAAATCCCATCTCCGCCTGTGTGGCGCTTCCATGTTCTCCCCATGCCTGTGTGGGTTTTCTCTGGGCACTCCGGTTTCCTCCCACACCCCAAAAGTTATCACACTCAAAAGTCCCCAATAGTCAAGAATGACCCTCAAACTCCTGCTACTTCAACACATTTTAACGATGGGTTGTTTTTATTGAAGTCACATTTTTTGCTGAATTACCAATACACCACTGCGTGCTGTCATTTAACCTCTCTACCTAACGTGTACTACTAGTGTAGTAGCCTGCGGAATGCTCTCCGTTGCTGTTTGTGTTTTTGTGTTTCACGGGCGTCTCGAAACTCAAGTACACAAGATAGGACTTCCTTACCTTCAGAGAGCTTTCTTCTGATTTTTTTTCCCGACAACTCTTGCCAATTCGCTGAGGCGCGTTCTTCAAAGTCTCGCAACGAAGAGGCTTGCAATCCGGGATACAATAAAAAAAAAAAAAAACAAACAAACAGGGACATCGTCTAACGCTTGCGATGAAAGACTTTGAATGTTCTGCGGCTCTGTGGTTCACAGAGACTTCGCTTTGTGGACGAGTTCCCGACGCCGATATCACGCTGACCGGCTTCAACCTCCATTGTCGTGTCGCCGAGCTACGCTAACAAGCTTAATTGATACAGTTTTCAGAAGGCCAACATTACAGTTAAGATCCTTTTTTTGTTAGTCACTTGAAAGATTCGAGAATTTTGTGAAATACTGGATTTGTTTATTCTTTAGTCTTTCTGCCACTGCCATCAAATTTGCAACAAATAATAAATATTTCTCTTTGCTTGTGGTGAACTAATATACAGGTTTTACTTTTATGAAAAAAAAATGGGATAAATGGAGTTTGGCTCAATATTAAAAAAATAATATTCCACCGCCTTTCGTTTTCCATGTTCGCACACAGGTAAGTGCTCCTCCTTCGTGATTTCTGTCACATAGAGTAAAAGATCAAGGGCACAATACTGCGCCTTTGTGACGCAGTCCTGAGTCCCATGATGTGTCTATGCCACGCGGCCTAGTAGTCAGTCTGGGCTTGATGTGCTGTCGGTCGCGTCTTCAATAAATGCAGTTAGAAACAATGTCGTCTACCTTGCCTATGTATGAGTAACGGAGCTCAGGTATCAAAAATGGGCGCCGTTCGAGGCAGCACAACGGGCGACGTCACGTGAAAAAAAAAACCACATTCTCACACGCATAGTGTATGTTCTCTCTGCTCTGTAGTGGAGTTTGGGACCATCTCTGCTGTTTCTCGTTTCTTAATTAGGCTAAACTCTTCCAGTAGACCTCAGTGCGGTGATATGTTGCGGCGCAACATGCTATTAGGTGCACAACTCTAATGTCGGACTTGCCTCTGTTCCGTAAAAACGATTGCTTGAAAATTTGCGATTACAGTCGGGGTGCAAATGATGAACCACGATATAACGGCAGAAAACTATGTGGCAAATTGTCGTTGTTGTTGTGTGACCAAACAGAGGCACAAGAACAGCGCCGGCTGTCTCTTCAGCCGGATTGGCTTCATCAGTGCAAACCAGCGCGGCACGTTTTCCTCTCCAAGGGGAAGTCGGCTTCTACTCCCCCACCTGGAATCTTGGGAGCTGTCCTCCATCTTGCTGAAGCGCTTTCTTACCCCCTTGGCCAGGAGGCAGAGGAGAAGCGAGGAGGTGAACCCCTCCGACCCGTTAAGGTCCGAATCGCTTCCTTTGCATTCTGTGAAGGACCAAAAAGATTTGGAGCACGGGCAGCTGGAAACGGACCAGGCAGGGGCTGTATCAAAAGAGACCATCTCGTCCTGTGATGACCCCTTAAAGGTCCTGCACGCCAACGGACCGGTGAGTCCTGTCAAGACCATTATAGCGGACCTAGCCGAACAAGACTGACTTCATGAACCTGGGCAGATTAAGTTTTCAAGGGAAAGAACCTACACCGGGACGTCAATCCGTTCCCGAGAGGTGGCCAATACTATTTTTCCTATTGAAAACAATGGAAAAAATTTTGTTCCTGAGTCAGACTGTCCAAAACGTAAAAGATTAGTGATTTTTTTTTTTTTACATTAAGACAGTAATATGGAAGTAAATATTTGCCACCAGGATTTGAATTAAAAATGCCACAGAAAATTTCATGTTGTAAAATTCACATTATTATTTCTAAGTGATCACATTTTCAATAGCTGTATTTCAGTTTAACTTTTCAATGTTAACAAATTGGCCATGTAAAAAAAATTCAAACGCAATATTTTCAGTCTCCTGAGATTCAACTGGCTACAATTCGCTGTCTGAAATTCACCGTTCACCAGTTACGCTTTCTTAGTATGTGACGTCACGTGACTGAGAAAGTGTAACTAGATTGGCTGGGTATTGGGTTCTGACCGGAGGTAACACTGCCTTCTGAACACTGAATTTAGATGGTGAATTTCAGACAGCGAATTGTAGCCAGTTGAGTCTTAGGAGACTGAAAATATTCCGTTTGAATTTTAAAGACGGATTTCTTCATATAGCAAATTTGTTGTCATTGAAAAGTTAAGATGAAATACAGCTAATAAAAATGTGATCACTTTGAAATAATGCGAATTTTACAACATAAAATCTTCTGTGGCATTTTTAATTCGAATCCTGATGGCACATATTTACTTGGATACAATAACTGGTATTATTAGAAAAATCTTTTAAAAAATCCAACATTACAAATGAGAAATTAGCCACTCTATACCAATTTAAAAAAAAAAACAGCAAGTGGTCTTTGGAGTCGCTTCTCTATAGGCTAAAGTTGTATGGAACACCCTTTGCTAAGGCTGGTACTTCTTTTAGATTTTCGAGTATTTCGAGTTAATACTTTAATGCTTCCAGAATATAAGTTTTGTGAGGTACACTTTGTTTTCGAGGCATATTTTTCCACAAAAAATGTGCTCGCATCCCAAGTTATATGACCTCTAGCACTGTCAATTTAGTTCCCAACTCAGCGTCAGTCATCCATTTGCAAACTGCTGATGAGTCCAATTGCCGTGGCAACAATGAAGCTTTTCCTGACCAGAGAGAGACGCGACATTCCCAAATGTAGTTTTCAAATGACGATCGTGTGGTGACAAAATGCGAGGTAGTGGCAGTACAGGAATTGTTGGGGGAAAAAAATGCATGGTGTCATGTGGCAGGGTTGGAAAAGCGCTCGGCTTTCCTTTAATCTCCTTTTGTCAGTTCAGCTTTAGACCGCAGGGAAGATGTAGCAATGTTTGTTTTGCATATGGAAGATCCATAATCTTAATGAGCAATCGTGGCGATATATAAATGTCTTTTTTTTTTTTTTTGGAATGCTTCATGCTCAATTCTTTGGGATCAGCTGGTGTGTTTGCAGCTGTTCATGTCAGGTGCCGGACACCAACTCGTAGAAATGATAAAGGTATTTATTTATTGAATGATGCACAAGGACTTTTCCGTTATCGCTTGTTATTTATGTTATTTCGAAGTGGATGAATAAAGTCATTTTCCATGCATTTGTGTGTCTTTATTTCGAGTAGGATTTCTTTAAAAAGCAATGTACGGACAAACAAATGCTTTCATAATTTTAATATCATTGTGTTTGCACTAAAGTATTGGGACACATAAAACAGTAAGCGAAAATGTCAGAACACAAAAATTGTTCCAGTTAATGAATACTAAGACTCGTATCTTTTGCTCTCTTTGCAAAGACTTTCCTTTCTCTTTGTCATAAAAATCCACAAAGCAAGATTGTCTCATTGATTTTGCCAAAACGGTTGTTTGATGGTCCAGTTCTTAAACCCCAAAGTCGTCCAAGTATGCCTTAATTGACTTTGCTTTATCTTTGTCTAACTTAAGCACTAAATAAAGAGCAGCAGCATTCAAAAGCAAGTTCAGCTGTCATGGAGTTACATATTTTGGACAAGGGGCAAATGTTCACAAAAGAAAACGTCAACAACAGAGTGCATGTGTAACAATGGCGTTTCCTTTCTCATGAAGGTGCTTCTCCGTGTGGTGTCTCATCAAAGACTAAAATATAAAATCACGTGCATATTTAGTGTTGTACTGGGATGGAGACATTCTTGGAAGAAAGGCAGAATAAATGACACTCTACGTCAGTGCTCGAATAACCTGGACTTTGTCTTGCTGTGTTAACTGACAACAACAAACATCACTAATTTCCGCCCAAAATCCGCAGTTAAAGCTTGGCTGTGTTCTTTTTAAAGTCCTAAATGCTGTGAACAACGGAACCACACAGTCATTATGTGACAAAGTTGCCCACGCTCGCGCCAATAAACAAGCAGGTGGCCAGTGAGCCAATGCAAAGTTTAAATTAACCATGGTCTAGTTTTTAAAACAACCGATGCAGGCTGCTGATCATTTACAGTGCGTGTGCTAAAACAACTTGATATGTAGTTGATCACTCTTGATCAATAATAAAATAAAAAATTGTTGTATGCACCAAGAAAGACTGGTTAAACCAGGTTCTGGAGAGTTGGGTGGAAAAGAACTCGACTGGACTTGAGAGCATGGTGTGATTTATTGAATAATCTGTGCCACACTGAAAAATAGACATCAGCCTATCATCCATCTCGTCGCTTAATTGAGGTGTGGCCAACACGTCGATCACACGCGCCGATTAATTTAATAGGTTTGACCAATCTTGGCCTCTTCTGACATGTGCACATAAAGGCGCATTCTAGTAAACTGCCTCCCTATTTAGAGTCTGTCTCTTGCTTTCTCGACCCCAGTCGCAGCGATGCGACCGACTCCCCCCACCCTCGCGAGAGGCTGGCTGCTTGAATTGTAGAGCTTGGGGCAAAAAAAAGTGTGCAAGCCCTGTTCTAAAAAGTACAACTAGTGTCACAATTTAAGAATAGATGATCAACTGGCGCGTCTATAAAAAGATCCAGCATAGTTTTCTTGGTTGAGTGTGTGTGATGATGATGTGTTTCGTCAAGACTCCTTTTACAGTTGGAATACCAAACAGCAGAGGTTAACTTCTTTCTACCCTTTAAGACTGTTAAGTCTGAAAGGATTTGTTGAAATAATCACTTTAATCTTGACTATTGGATTTTTTTTTGTAACTCAGAAATGTCCTTCCTGACTTTTTTTCTCCAAAATTCCTTCTCTTTTCAGTGTGGCTTCAATAGTAAACAGCAGTTTTCACGACTTCTCCATCTTGTTTTAGCTGTGCCAAATGAGCATCCGTTGGCTATGTCTTAATATGATCTCCCTTGTTGACAAACAAACATTGAATGTGAGACACTTTGAAGGCCTCATCGTCCTCCTTCATCAAGGTGAGAACAAAGCGACTCACTCCCGCATTGGGACTCAAAGAGAACATGCGCCCTCTGCTGCAGCCGTCAGGCACGGGGCAGTGTAAATCGTCCACGAGGAAGCGCATGGTCACGCACAGGTAGGCCCCGTGGGAGACCACCAGGGCGTGGGCAGGGAAGTCATCCGCCTCTTCGCCGTCCAGTTGAGGTGCCGAAGAGCGCTCGTTGTCGCTTCTGTTGAGCTGGTGCTCGCGCCAGACTTGCTGGACCATTTTGAGCCAAAACTCTTTGACGCGCTGCTTCACCTGAACAGGTAAACATCTGTTGTTATTGAAGACGCATTTAAAACTTACATCCGGCAGCTCTGCGTTATTTTGTGTCATCCAGGAAAGCTTGCCACATTTTTTTTTGGCTTTTGTTAAGACCTAGTTATGGATTATAAAAAGGATAATGACCAAAAATGCAGTTATGTAATACAATGGGATGATTATTGGGGTTCCCACACAGAGTTTATAAAGTATGGGACAAATAAAGTAACTCCCTCAGCATGTAGCTGCAGACTTTGTCAGTCAACAAACACAGTGCAGCTCATCCTCTGGCTCACGAATGTCATTGCAAGCAATGTTTTTCTTGAAAGAAATCTGCAGGGTACGACTAAAAACGCAACAAGCAGCCACATTTAAACAGCCTCTCTGAGTTTCTTCAGTCGAAGAAAATTCAATATCAAAAGCCACAATTAGCCTCATTCTAATTGTTGAAACTGTTACTGGTACTCTAGTCTGCAGCCTTCACGTTCCCAAAATAAAATAAATCCCTGAACACTAAAGACTTGTTAATGTTTCAATTTAAATGTCATCCCAACCCTGTCACTAAATCACAGTTTATTTTGTTCCCTTTGCTGCACCCAATGTGAACTGAACCCTGAATGTGAACTTAAAAGCCACGGTGGGACCAAAAGGTGATTTTTGGTCCAACATTAACCCGTAGCGGCTTTACCTGATAACCAACCCCCCCCCATAAGGGCAACCCTAACTATGATGTAGCCAGTGACGAACACGTTTGACACGACAGTTTTAGAAGCACGACACCCAATCTCTTTTCTCCCAAACAGAACAAACTGCAGGTTGCGAGTGCAATTGGGATCCTGACGCAACACCCCGCAACTACGGAGCATGCAGGCGCTGATTATGAGCCTCAAATCTATCTTTGGCCATCATCCTTATCCTCCTCCTCATCATCATCATGTGCTCATCCCATGCTAGGATGGAGCTCATTCAACTCTGTAAACAAGTAGATGAATAGAGGCAACCCATTTCTGAAATAGAACATCCCAGACATGCACGCGCACACACCCTCGAACACAAATAGAAGCAAGTGGTGACTTTTTAATCAGAGGTGTTGCGACAGTAAAGATGATGCACTTTGATCACAAGATGTTATTCAAGCAAGTGGACGCAAAAAAACAAAAACAAAAACAAAAAAAGGCCCGCACATTCTCTCTTTACAGTAGGCAGCACAAGCACTCAGTGTCTGGCCTGATATGTACTGCCCTCTAGTGGCCTTCTTTCGGTCCAGCTGCAATTTTATCTGCGAGCGTGGCCAGTTTTTTGGCAGGCTCTCCGGTTTGTGTTTTGCTTACTCTGCTGCATCCGTTTTCGATAAATTCTGGATTGGTGTGATGAGAAGTTCCAATTATTACTTAGAACAGGACTACAGTATTATTGTTCAACTCGAAAGTAGAGTGTTAGGGCTAAGAGGAGAAATCTGTAAAATATGGCTTTGCTAACATTTTTAACAATAAAATGGATCATAAAAATTATTTTAATCCCAAGATATAGAATATCAAAAGTAATGTAAAATAACGGAACTTTTACACCACTGATTGACGAAAAACCAATGTTCTACCTCTTATAAATCTTAACTATTGTTACGTTTTAATTTATCTCCATGGGATCCATAAAATATTCTGATATAGGATGGAGAAGGACAAAATTACAGAATACCGTAATTTCTGGCCATAAAACGCGACTTTTTTCCACACGCTTTCAACCCTGCGGTGATGCGGTTAATTTGTGCATTTTTTTGAACGGCTGCAGGGGGACACTCGAGCAGAATAGGTAAGAGTGAGACCAGTGGAATATGTGTGCCGAGGAAGTGACTTTTATCGGCATGTTTTTTTTTTACCGGCCCTGTTAGCGCCGAGCTAGTCTGTTTCTGCTGTGTTACTGCCGCGTCTCATTGATTTAGGTGTTTTTTTTTTAATTGTCTTTGTTAGTGCTGTGGTACCATGTTGGTACTGTGTAGATGCTACAGCTGTTTTTTTAAATTGGTATGTTATTTGTTTTTTTTTTTACCATCCCTGTTCGTGCTACTGTGTTGTTGCTATGTTAAGCTAAGCTAAGGTGTTACAACTTTGAAAACTCTGTGTACCGTCTTTCTTTGTACATATCTCGTGTTTCAATGTGGGTTTCAATGTGGGCATTTGCGGCTTTTACACAGGTGCGGCTTATGTGTGTACCAAATGGTATTTCCTTTACAAATGTACTGGGTGACCCTTATAATCAGGTGCGTTCTGTTGGCCGGAAATTACGGTAGTCGAAATCCCGCTACGAATTGGGATGTCTCAAATGTAGACTTACTGATAATCATACAAATAATATGCAGAAAATTGCAAGTTTGTTTCTTCCTACAATCATTTTGAATCCATCAAAATGGTAATTATCAATTAATTAATACCAATTATACTCTCATTGAGAGGCTCTGTAGCTCAGTGGTTAGAGCACTGGTTTGGCAAACCAGGGGTTGTGGGTTCGTATCCCACTGGGGCCTCCACTCCCTGAGAAGGGTTGCGTCAGGAAGGGCATCCGGCGTAAAAATGCCAAACATATATGTGCGTTCATCTGATATGACACGCTGTGGCGACCCCGAAAGGGACAAGCCGAAAGGGGTAGATAGAATTATACTCTCATTTGAAAGGCAATGAACGTTAATCCATATATTTGAAAATGGAGCCGCAAGAGTCGAGCTGGGCATTGAGAACTGAGAGCCAATTGGAACCGGGACTAAGATTCTGGTTCTGCCAGAATTGTTCAAACAAAAACATTTTCAATGCCTACAGTCTGCCGAACCTGAAGAAGAAAGTGGCAAAAACCAACGAAGAAGAACACGTGCAAAGACGTGCTTGTGCTAAACGGCGGCGATGAATAAAAGTGTTTCTTTACTTTGTTCAAATAAATGACCGGTCGCACTCTTGCATGGATGGTTTTTAGTGTTTATTTTAGTCTTCAAAGCAAAGTACACAAAAATTAAATATAAATTAATTTACCATACTGGAATAAAAACAGAAACAGTCGCATTACAAGCTTAACGTTCAGGTAAAACTTCACTAAAGATCAAACTTAGAAACTGTGTCTCAGCGGTGCATAGGTAAAGGAATCAATGTTTTACAGAGCATTTGGCTCCATTCATTACTTTTTTTTCCATTTTAAACCATGCTAACTTTTTTGACTGAGCCCACTACAAGAATCTGAATTGAGAATCGTTTGGAACTGGAACTGAAATGAGGAACAGGAATCAGGACCATAATCCCGCAAATTTAAATGATGACAAATGCTACACAAGAGTAAGCAAAACACGTATAAATCCATTAATCTTACCTGCTCTTGAGTCTCTCCATGCAGAGGAGTGAAGGTTGCGAAGGACTGACCAGCTGCTTTGGCCATATCTTTTGCCTCTTGCACTCGCTTGCCCTCTGCTATCCCAAAGCTCTAAAAAAAAAAAAAAAAATAAAAAAAATAAAACAAGTACTTTATCATTAAAAAGTAGGAATAACATGCAAATGTATTAGAGAGCACTGCTTTCACTGACTTTCTCTTTAAGCAGGGGGTCACACACAAGCTGCAGACCAGCACAACTACTGTTATGTTTCACAATGGTTTCAGCAGTCTGGAAAGGAACAACAGCAATTAACCATCCGTTTCCTGTACAATTTATGTTGTTCAGGGTCACGTGAAGCTGCCAATCACAGAGGACATAAAGAGACAATCAAACTTCCACACTCACATTCATACCATACCGGAGTGGGAATTGAACCCACACAGGCAAATGAACCTTCCACCGTCAGTGGCTCTAACAACAAACAGTTTGAAAAAAGGTTATTCAGTTCGTGAGAAGAATTATTTTCTTTGAGTCCTGCTGAGGTTAATCATTTCTATTTTCGCTTTTTATGACTTGGAATGAGATGACGTGACATGAAATGCTGCCATTGGTGGCTATCCAAGTCAAATTTACATTTAGTGCTTTAATGATGGTGACACTGGAAGTGATTCTATCTAACAGAATTCTATTTCCATTATTTTCCTATAAGAAAAAATAGACTGAACCCAAGAAACCAGACCAGACCGTGTTTAACCTGTTGACATTTCCATTCCCCTTTTGTGAGCAGACAAACATCAAACCTGTCGCGCTCGTAGCATGTCACTAACAAACAGGTTGGAGAACTTGACATCCTTCAGGTAGTGACCCGCAGCCTCGGCCTGCTGCAATCCCACTTCAGACAAGGGACCGTCGATGGCCTGCCCTGGATTCAAGACATAGAACACAAGAACACAAAGTGATACCCAAAAATGTGGAACATCCTTCACATTTTATTTATCTTTTAATAATACCATACCTTGCAGCAGACCCTCTTTATTGAACTGGGTTTCTCCACTGTAAGAAATAAACATAACATCGAACATATTATGCAGGAAGGTTAGAGCACCCTTCAAATGCCACATTGACACTATTTTGTGCTTTCTGTGCACTGTCACCTGCAAGTAAAACTGTATAGATATACAATGACATTTCAAGCTTACGAACAGCCAGCTTGGAACTAATATAGCACAAAAAGTAAGTTCATAATATTTGTTTGATATAATATTTCTGACCTAATGCCACTATGAAGGCTGTATTTTTGGGGGGCCTAAATGGCCGTCTATTATTGTACTAGTTAGAGCCACTCCAACGACTAGAGAAAAATTCCTTGTGTTTTTGACATACTTGACAAATAAAGAGTATTCAGATTAAATCAAGAAATGGGGTTTCCAACGGTGTATTTTATTCCCAAGAAATAATCTAACAAAGACAAATTTCTGTAATTTCTCCAGCGTGTTGCTACTCAATGTCCAAATCGGGTTACTGCGTGGTAAATGGAGGCCCTCCCGTGATGCATGAAAACAATAACGCTCCATGGAGACCCCAAAAATATGGAACGAAGTTGCCATAACATCACTCTTATTATCTGAGCTTGAACGCAGAGAAACACGCTGCGCGTTTATTTTACAGTGGACTGCATGAATTCTGTTAATAGCAACGTGTTATTTAAACTGATGGGTTCAACGTGTCTAGCTCACAGGTCATCTATTTAGGGCGGAAGTGGATACCGACATCACCGATACCTAGAAGAGGGCCGGGAGTGTCAATTCTTGTGCACTCTGCTGGTCACTCTGACACACTACACTGCCACTGAACAATAAACTCAAACTAAGTCACGAGAGACGCGCATGTATGTGTCACATTTGTTAGCAAAGTCACAGCAAATCACACAGAAAGAGTTGAGCTAGCTGTTAGCGCTCTATGTGGAACTGGCAGCTGCTCCTGCCACCGCCGCCGCTTCACTTACTGTCGAACAAACGTCAGCCCCAACCTTAAGGACTTCATTTCCAGGAGCCCCTCCGTCAAGCAACCGGCAAGCTTTCCGCATTCAACGTGAGCTGCTTGGGATGGCTTGTGACGGAGTATGACAGGCACACGCACATAAAGTATGTACTGCTGTACTTTCCGGTCACCCTTTCGTCGAGTATGCTGGTGCTAGTGAGCATGTACGCAAGGCCATTTGAGGAAGCGACCGCTTTACCACAATTACGGTAAAAACGGCGTTACTTTCCAGTTTTCTTAAATCAATATATATGCAACCTGAATGGACGTTCGGAAGAGATGCATTTATACTTGGAGTCCTACAAAATGTAATAAATAAATAGATAAATAAATAAATATTTGGACATATAAAGTAAATAAAGATCCAGTAAAGAGAAGGTAGTCAAGTTCAGAAGATGGAAAACGAAAAGAATGAAATGAGAAAGAAAGGATGAAAGGGAACAAGGAAGGAAGTGAGGAATGACAGAAGAAAGAGTAGAAGTAAGGTAGTCAGTAAGGAAGGGAGCAAGGATGGTTTGAAACATGAAATGAGGGAAGGAAATGAGGATTATATGAAAGAAGGATGTATTGGAAATGGAAGGAAGAAAAGAGAGAACCATCTACCTAGTCTTCAACACACACACACACACACACACACACCACACACACACACACACACCACACACACACACACACACACACACACCACACACACACACACCCAAGCATTAAACCCGAGAGCTGTGCTTGAAAACCCTAATTTGAAATCCTATATTAAAACCGTCTAGAAAGTCAGAATTTAACACTCTGTCAACCCATTAATACCAATATTATGTTGTGGTTGCCGCTTGCAGTATTGTGAAAGGGAGTGTTATGTGACAAAAGAGTCTCTGCTAGGATGAAGGGCAAAGTCTATAAAACAGTGGTGAGGCCGGCCATGATGTACGGATTAGAGACAATGGCACTGAAGAGACAACAGGAAGCAGAACTGAAGGTGGCAGAAATGAAGATGTTGAGCAGGTTGGATAGGGTTAGAAATTAGCTCATTAGAGGGACAGCCAAAGTTGGATGTTTTGGAGACAATGTTAGCGAGAGCAGACGTCGATGGTTCAGAGGCGAGAGAGTGAGTAGTATATTGGTAGAAGGGTGTCGAAGATGGAGCTGCCAGGCAAAAGAGATGAGGACAGTGGGTGTTAGAGAGGAAGATGCACTAGATAGGCTTAGAGGGAAAACGCTGTGGTGACCCCTAACAGGACAAGCCGATAGGAAAACAAGAAGTATTGTGGAAGGGTCTTGCAGACATAAATGAAATATGATGGAAGCGCTAATATTTTTTTTTATTGAAACAAGACAAAGATTGCTGAATATGATGCTGGAGACAACATTTCCTATTATAAACCTCAAAATACAATGTAATGCAAGTCTGTGTCTACTTAAAGCCCAAGTGTCATCCCGATAAACATTCTAAAATAGATTGTAATGAAAAATAACACCACACAACCGAGTGAAGTTACCGGGGCAATAGTACACGATTGAGCCATATTCAGATGATATGCGATCACAGCCAAACAGTATCCCCGTCCGATCCACTTCCATGGCTGCGATGAGCCACAGTGGCTTATGACGGAGCCGAGCGGTGCTGCTTTAGGGGGTTGCTCATCGACGCCACAGTACGCAATGAAAAACACAGTCGAGCCGGGGCCCTTTACTGCACGCACGCGGCTGAGTGAGGCATTCTCGGCTGGGTTCTTCAGAGCCGCCCCCGTCCGCAAAGCCCGACGCGCAGCCTTCGCAGAAGCCGTGAACTCCGAATGCGGCGCCTCAGCCGGTGTGGCTGATTTTCGGCGCTGTGGTGGCATACAATGGAGCCGAGCCGTGCTGCCTTTAGGGGTATGTTCAAATCCGCCGCAGTACTTGTTGAACACCGTCGAGCTGGGGCACATTACTGCCTACCTGTTATTTGGAACCCACGAAGCTCTCGTCCTCTGCACCCGTGCAATCCATTTTTCACAACGAACCGGGTCTCTTGCAAACTTATGAAGCGTAATTCCATTCTCCCGAGTGTTCAAGCAATGTCCAGCAATGCAGTGAGCCGGCATTTTGGCTAACACGAAGGAACAATGTATGGAAACAAACGAGTCCACTTGGGGGCACCACTGTCCTTTACGTCACTTCCTGTTTCTTCTCGAAAACAAATCCCTCGAGAGGATTTTCATGGCAGGAGTTACAAAAAGCCGCATACGTCAAAATCATGTTTTGTGGTGAAAAAAACGCATGGGCCCATATTGGCTGATGTTTTTTTTTTATTAATAACATACTAAAAATCATCCATTTCATGACAATATCCCTTTAAGTACGGTAACTTAAAAAAGGACCATGACATTTAATGAATATGATTATCTTTCTTGGCGGTATGGTGAATGACTGATTAGCAGATCTGCCTCACAGTTGTGAGGACCGGGGTTCAAATCTGGCCTAGGGTTGTTTGTCTGGATGTGCCCTGCGATTGGCTGGCGACCACTTCAGGGTGTAACCCGCCTCTTGCCCGAAGATAGCTGGCAACAACCCTCGTGAGAAAAAGGAGTACAGAGAATAGATGGATGGATGGATGGATTTTCTTTCTTTAGGTTTTTGACCTTCTTAATCACTATCAATACCTTAATTTATTTGCTAAACTGCCTGAAAGCAATCACGTGGTTCTCTATTGAAGTGTGAGGCATGCAAATAGTACTCATTGCCCAAAAGCAATGAGTGTATACGATGATCATTCAAGCTTTAGATATTGTTTTTTTTCCCCAAGCATTAAATTTTAATGGCTGCTCTATTGACCACGCCCCTTTTACACATACAATCATCCATCCATTTTCTGAGCCGCTTATCCTCACAAGGGTCACGGGGGGGGGCAATCCCAGCTGTCAACGGGGAGAAGGCAGGGTACACCCTTAACTGGTTGCCACCCAATCACACGGCGCATGGAGACAGGCAACAGTTGCACTCACAATCACACCTAGGGGCAATGTAGTGTCCAATTAATGTTGCATGTTTTTGGGATGTGGGAGGAAACGGGGGTACCCGGAGAAAGCCCATGCAGTCACATGGAGAACATTCAAAGTCCACACAGGCGGAGTTATTACTTGTATATTTGCAAACATTCTGTCCTGCCTGGATCAAAATGTCACATGTTCCCTTTCAAGTAATTTACAACTACAGCTGATCTGTACGGAAACACAAGAGAGATCTTGAAACAAATGTTTGTAAAAAAGAAGCAAGGCGAGAAAATAAAAGCAGTGAGCTGATGTGGTGTCACACCCTTTAAAGCAGAAGTTTATTGAACAGAGGTTGTGCAACAGACATTTGAGGTACATGATATGGGTTCTAGTGAGCGGGAGGGCTGGGGGTGGGGGTTCTCAAAGGGAAATGTGCTCTATTCAAACTTCCAGATATCACTATATTTATGAGTCCAAATGACAGGTGTCATCCACCTTGTCCATTCTGCGGTAGTTACAATGTTGCACACATACACACCTCACATACGCACATTATCTCAGACCTCAGACCGAAACAATTCGTTGCTACATTGGGAATCCATATTGGAGGACATTCAGGGTAACAGTTTTGGCCATCACAGGAATGTTCTTGTTACCCACAACATGTCAGATGTAGCACCAACATGAGCAAAGCTTGCTAGAACACCCACAGAAATGTTGTCACCCCCACTCCCCTCTCCAGTATGTCCAAGTGGAAGCCAAACAGTGGCACATCCACAAAATGCTAATTTGCTGTTTTCTATTCTATTCCAGGCTCCCTAACTGCAGAGGTATCAGTGATAGATGGATTTATGTGTGTATATGTTTTTTTTTTTGTATGTAGCCAGTAATCCTGAGGTATAGAACATATACCACTGATGCAGAATGTGACTGAAGAAAAAGAGCAAAATAGATTCAAAAAGGGGTAAAGGAGACATGCTATCTAAGCAAAATGTCAAACTGTACAAAGAACATTTCCAGTCGAATACTCATTTCATGTTCTTCTATCACCTTCTACTTCGTTTTTATGAATTTATCTCTTAAGCAGTAAAATAATTATATTATAATACAAATGTTTATAAAATAGCAGCACACTCAAGTGACACATCACAACTCTGTAATGTTATTTTGTATAAATGAAACAAATTCATAGCTTTTAGCAGCGCAAAAAGACAACAATAACTCAATAAAAATATTGACATTTTTTTTCTTGATGTCTTCACACCTCCTCTGTCCTCTCTTCACTTTGGAATACAGTATCTCTAAATCTTAGAAAAAAAACCCTTTTGTGGGTCTGGTCACCCCATAAAATATATCAAACACAAATTGAAAGTGTGGTCTCAATATATAACACACGCAACAAGACATTGCAGGAAAGACATTAAGTTTGGGTGAGAGCTTACATCCGGCAGAGGCAAAATGAAGGAGGGCAAATACCGAAAACTGGATGTTTTGGCAAATCAGATCGCCAAATTTGAAACAAAACAAAAACATCCCCACATTTTTTTTTTCAGTCTCACAACCAGCAATGTAATTCATGAAAAAAAACGACAACTCAAGCACACGTGAACATCCGCCCCCCCCAAAAAAAAGAAAAAACACGGTCGTGTCTCTCTGCCTGATGAACCACCTCGTCGATTATTCGAAGCAGCAAAGCTCAAAGAGGACTGAGTGACACACAACATAGCCTTACACAATGTTGTTCAACATTTCTGCAGTTTCAAGCCAGCACCATAGAAAGTGAACAGCCATTAAAAACACACGTCACTTGTGGTGTTTTGGGAAGTTAAAATAAACAAACAAAAAGACAAAACCTCATTGGCCTCTGAAGAACTTGTGCAAATATTGGATGTTACGACCACCCGAGTGCCGCCCTGTGTGACATGACTGTGGCTGTGATGCAGATAAATAGAAAGAAATATTCAAGTACAAAAAAAAAATTCTTGACAGTGTAAAAGGAAAGCCACAGATGAGGGAACTGTTTCTTGGCCTTTGTTTTTGCTCCAATCCTTGGAAATGAACAAGCTCCTTGGATCAAGTTGGTCTTTGCTTGAATAGGAATGTTCGTTTTGATTGGAATGTCCTGTTTTATGTGACTCTTGCTTGACATAGGGGGTCATTGGGAAACCAGCCCTACAAAGTAAACCAAAGAACAGGCTTAAAAAAAAATTGAAGAGAAAAAGAAACACCCACCCACCTCCAAATCACCACCAATTCATTTTGATGTATCTCCAGGGGAGCATGTTCTCAAAGTGCTTTGCCATTGAAATCATATAGGGAGCAGAACACAACCCTATGGTGGACTCCAGATGCATTGACAATATATTGTACTCCTCCAAGCAACAACAAAAAAAAAAAAGGAAAGTCATCCTCACATGATCTGGCAGCCTTAGTTCCTCATTTAGCATCCATGTAAATGGAAACCAATACATAAAAAAAGACTCAACTGTGTTATAGTACACCTCCATAAAAAGATTTTTAATCCTACCAAATCATTCTGCTCTCAAACCTCTATTGGGTGTTATAGTCACCATTCAGCCACTAGTTGTACATCAGCAGCATGCTCCCACGTCACCATTCTGTTTCATTCATCCATGCAAACTGTTTTTCCCCATTCCTTTCACACCCTGTCGCCTCCCTTCTAATGAACGCAGAAATCCCCCGTCCTCCCGTCTCTGAGGCGTTGTCCTCTCCGCCGTTCAAATGTGCTCTAACTGAGAAAAGACATTGTAACACTATGTGACAATGTGTGGCCATATATAAAACAAACAAAACGCCTTGCATGACCTATGAGGCTGAGGTTATTAAAGACTTTAGAAACATGCTCTCAGAGGGGCACTAAGCGAAGTGAAGCTTCCTTCACTCACACTTTCTCTCTCTCTCTCTCTCTCTCACACACACACACACACACACACACACACACACACACACACACACACACACACACACACACACACACACACACACACACACACACACTCTGTCTCATTCATAGTCCATGCAGCAGTTTATTGCCGGGCCAACAACAGACCGAGATACACTGCTGATGAATGAAGGCAGTGACATAGCATAGATACCCCGTTATACTGATAGACAAAGTGTGTATGGAACCTCAGCCTGCTCCATAGTCTTCTAACATTGTAAATGCCTCGCGCCTTATAATGTTTACTGCTAATTTAGATACAGGATCCCCATTCAGACTCCGCATGCATACACACACGCATACACTGAGGCATGCTGAATCCGTTAACTAACCCATACATACAAGCAGCCTGACAAAGGAGCTTATTGATCTTGACTACTCAAAATATGTCAAATAATATTATTACCACTAATAATAATTACTATGACTAATAATGATGATTCAAAAGATCCTTTCCCATCCCTGGATTGGGGACCCACCAACGTTACGCATACTGTTCTCAAAGCTTCCTCTCCACATCTTGCTGATGGTCAAGATAACATGAATATATATATATATATATATATGTGTATATATATATATATATATATATATATATATATATATATATATATATATATATATATATCAAAATAGAGAGCGAGAATAAAACTAAGCCCATACTTTGATCCCACATATGCAACTTTCTGCCAACCAGCTATGGTGACAATATAACTTAATGATCATTCTATACAATCAAAGGCAGAATGCAAATATGATTGGTTTCCCTTCTGTGCATCCAAGGCACCACGGAGCGTCATCGTGCCGCAAATCTGTTGCTTTTAGAAAATCTCGATTTTGCGGGCAGGCCTTTGTCTTGAAGAACAGAAAAATCTACAAAAAACTAGCAAGCATTGTTCTTTTTCTTTTGAAGGGCTTGTGTTTTTAGCATTTTGTTTTTTTTGTTCTTTTTTTCTGCTTTTAAGAAATACATTTTTTCATGATTCAATTTTTTTTTTTGTCATTGCTGTAAATCCTGCGCAATGAGGCCCTCTTGTGGTTCACAAGTTGATGTCACGGACATCTGTTGGTGTGGAGGACTGATCCAGCTCGTCCAGGCCTTTGCTGCTCGGGCCTCTCTGGCTCTGCTGCTGCTGTTGCTGCTGCTTCCGGCCCTCACGCAGGCTGCTCTCCAACACACGCTCGATCTGCTCCTGGCATTCTTTGAGAACGTCCTGCAATAGGAGAAGAGAGAGACGCAAACTTACAGCACTGCCGATTGAGCGAAGAACCATCGTGTGTGTATAATAAGTTACCCAAATTTGAGAACAGCGCAGCATTATAGCAGCAGTAACCACATCATTCTTTTTTCAACTCAACATTGTTATCAAGACTGCAGTAGAATTTGCTTTCCAGTCTGATCCAGATCTATTTATCAATGCACCCCTCCATAAACTGGTTCATCTCACTGAGAGTAGCCTTTTTTTCGATGTGTTTCTACACCAAATTAAGAGGCCACCCTTCGCCCAGAGTCAGTTGGGAAAGGCTCCATGGCAAATGGATGGATGGAAATACAGTGGTAACTCTACTTACGAAAGTCTCTACTAATGAAAGATTCACGTTACGAACGGCCTCCCCTGAAAATTTTTGTCTCTAGTTCCAAAAGAAATTCACGATACGAATGGAAAAAAATGGCGTTGGATTCCACCGAATGTAAACATCCTGTACTGTATCTTGGTTTGAAAGCGATAGAGCTGCTCTCCCATTGGTCACTGCTGGAGCACTTTCCTGGCGTCACATTGGCTAGAAGGGATGCCAATCTTTCACCGTGACCTGTCTCTTACCTACCTGCGTTGGCCTCACCGTTCTGAGGTCCCGGGTTCAATCCCGGACTCGCCTGTGTGGAGTTTACATGTGCCTGCGTGGGTTTTCTCCAGGCACTCCGGTATCCTCCCACATTCCAAAAACATGCAACATTAATTGGACACTCTTGTGAGTGCGACTGTTTGCCTCGATGTGCCCTGCGATTGGCTGGCAAATTAAATGGTTTCCCACAGATGTGCTGTGTCACGGTAGTTGGGAATTATCAGTCCAAGTTTTTAAGGTACAGATTATGGTCACTGCTGTTGTTTGGGATGCCAAAAACGATTTGACCAGGAGTTGTTCATTTTATTTCAAATATGATTAAAGGGTTGAATACTAAACTGGTGGCAGAGACACATGGTAGAGGTAGACTAGAAAGTTAGAATTTACTATTCATAACTGTTCGACTTGCTGCAAACTAGTTATTGTGTCAATGTTGGCAAGGGAGAAAATTAACCTCCACAGGGCTAAGGCTGAGGGGCAGACATGACGCAGATCCAAGCATTACGTCAGGCCACCGGGGTTGTGCACCGAACTCCGATCCCCATTGCACTTCTGTCCACACACCTGTGCCTGCCTTCCCCAACTTTCCACCCGACTATCGTGCCCCTTCCCGAGCCATTTCCAAGAGCTGAGAAAACAGAAGTAGCCTTGACAATGACATCTGAAAACACAGGTAGTACCAAAGCTATGTTAATTACATTCACCTCCTGTGGGAGCACAAAGGTGGTGCCTTTTTAACGAGAGACAGTCCTTGTGCCTGCCTGCCTACGGGGGATCCACGGGAGACCCGGCCGGCTCGCCTTTCACCTTCAAAGGCGGCCGGGCAATGTGAGAATCCACCTGGGAGAGGAGCCTCTCAACAGCACTAAGCCCTCATATCCGTCTGTGAAGGCTGGTCCGCAGTGGGGCGAGGACGGGGGTGAGGGGGGTTGGGGTTGGGGTAGGGGGTGGGGTGACCAACTGTGGAGAGGGGGTACTAGTGCTCGTGTTGGCTGGTGAATAGATTGTTAGCAGAAGAATCCCACAGATGTTGCATTGACAGTGCTGCAGGAACATTTGTTCACAATTCAGTGCATTAATCAAGAACAGGCTTTTTAGTGGTGTGATACTGTAACGCAAAAAAGCTCCTCGTGTTCATTGCAAATAATGGAGTGTTGGCTCCAAGTGCAGAACATTTTTTTTTTTCAAGAAAGCTGCAGCTAATTTAAACCTGAAGAGCCTGTGTTAGAGTTGGAGATGCCGCCAGGCTCGTGAGAAACGCCACATAACTGAAAACAGAGTTGCTCTTCAGGAGCCGCACATGCCCTGATTGACAAAAGGTCATGATGTCAGATGTCAAACTGTACCATACATTACAGAAGAAAACTTCTGAATTGTAGCCTTGGCTATTTATGCTTTTGATTTTTTGAACAGATTATGGGGAAGCTTTGAGTAATTGCCCCAAGTGAATCGTATTTGGTCAACACCGGTGGTTAAAATCCACAAATATGGATTTGATATGGAGGTAACCCAAGTAGCGTCCATCCTGGGGGGACCGCTAACATGTGCGCAAACATAGTACACGCACCAACATGTGCCTCGAATGGGTGTAGAATCTCAATTCCTTTGAGAACATTCAGCAAAGCTCTAAACATGTAAAGTAACTGCCTGTGTCTTACCGCAAGAATGCATGTCTTCACTTCTAATAAGACAGTCTCACAGTCTTTGCAGCGTTTTAGAGCGGCAGCTTCAACGACTTGCCAAGACTTATAGCTTTTATTTGTGGAAGTTTAATGACTTCAGCCTGTGACTACTGGAAACATCGGTAGTGTTTTCGGGGAAGGCCGAGGTGCTTGTATAGCGAGGACCAACAGCAACGAAGACTGCTGGCGATAGCGTGCTTTACTGAAGTATCGTGTGGCGGCTGCCTCAACCTGGACAGCACATGACGGTCTCAGAAGGCGCCATTTTGTTACAGTCCTCCCACCTCAAACATTCATCATATTGCAATAATCTCTCTGTGTGACAAGGCATGCACATTATTGCTGGGCGGCCTTTGTGACACCAGCAGCAGGGGGAAGTCGTGCAGACAGACAAAACCAAAAGGAAGAAATGTGTGAAGCCATGGAATGTGTTTCAAGTGCCGACTGTACCACACAAGGCTGTATGGTCAGAGCTGGAGCGCGCACACAACGGGGGACACACTTATCTCAAAAATCTTCCAGAAAGAGGCTGACAGTGGCAATCCTAACTATAGAAAATGCCATCATTCTTTTTTTCTGTGGTCCAAAACAGCTCACTTAGTAAAGCAAGGATCCTCCAAAATAAACACATTTCGCTTGCTGTGGTGACAGCCATCCTGCAACTCCTATAAGAGTATCTCAAACTATAGCCTGGCTACATTAACATAAAAAGACATGAAAGCAGGAGGAAAAAGGGAAACAATGTTTAGGTGTCCTACCTATGTTGAGTTCCCTACCTACCTACTACCCCAAGTTCTCTATTTCAAAACCAAAAGTGTTTTTACCAATTGAAAATAAATAAATTCTATAATTCCATTCCTATGGCATTACAGATGACATAGAACTGCCAAAAGGCACCTTGTCAAACCTAAAAAAGGAGGACTCGCCCTCCCCGACTTTGTGACATACTACTGAAATTCGGACACTGGAAAAAACGGAGATAATTGCTTTTGGCAATGAAGAAAAAAAGACTGCTGTTCGTGAATACTTCTACTCACTATCTTTAAAAAGCAAAGACCAAGTCAGAAACGTTGGTCTTCTGACCATTAACAGTCATATCAAATCAATTCCTAAAACTGCCTTTTACCATCTGAAGAACATATCTATGGTGACGGTTTGCATCTGTTAAGCAGACCAGGAGAAGCTCATCCATACTTTTATCTCAAGTAGACTTGACTATTGTAATGGTCTTCTGACTGGGCTCCCGAAAAAGAACTTTCTATTATTGGTCTATGAATCACTAAATGGTTTAGGTCCTGAATACATGAAAGAAATGCTAATGGAATACAAACCCAGTAAGGCACTGAGATCAACTGACTTGGGTCTAAAATGGAGTCCAAAGCAAACATAGTGAAGCAGAATTTAGATATTATGCTGCAAAAAAAATGGAACAAGTTGCCAACAGAGGTGACGTCAGCCCCAGGTGTGAGTGTTTTCAAATCCAGTTTAAAAACGTTTCTTTTTTTCTCATGCGTTTAAGAGTACTTCCACTTCTCAGTGATATTTCTTCCACTAAAAGATGTTTTAATAGTACTTTTTCAAATGTTTTTATTAATCCGATTGCATGCATTTAATCATGTAAAGCACATTGAGTTACCTTGTGTATGAAATGCACTGTACAAATACATTTGTTTTGCTTTGCTTTATGACTTCTTTTCTTGGTAAAACTGCGAATTGTGTACCATGGCTAGATTTGGAGCAGCAAGTTTAAGTCCATATCTTGTATCATCTCACTTGCAGATAATCCCTGTGACCATACATTTAAAACAAGATGGTATCTATAAAATAAGTGGCGTGCATCTCGAGAGTGTCTTTACTGCATTTAGAAATATCCAAGATACAACTTTGCATAGCTGCATTTGTGTTGGGTGGTTCATCGCTGTTTTTGTTCCATTTTTTTATTCGTGATTCTGTTGCGCTTAAATATTAAACTGAGATGTTTAATTTATAGCTGGAACATGCATTGCACTGCAACCAAATATGCTTAACAAAAATATCTTAGAAATACAGCATCAGACATCATGACTCAAGCAGACGTGCTGAGGAGTATGGAAAATACCAGAGAGATGAGCGAGAGGACTCCTTGTGTTCTGAAGAACTGTTAATGTTCTGAACAGTTATTAATAAAGTTTGAGAAGATTGAATTTTGAGTACTTAAAAGCGTTTTGGTGGTGTACTTGATGTGCCCCAGACGGTTACCAGCACCTCGTCGTAAATTTGAGGTTGAGATCCATGCCTTAGAAATTCTACTCTATCCTTTCTTGATACATTGCTATCATCCAGCCTTCACAGGAAGCGTATCTCGGGAACACCAAGTGAACGCGTGTATGCACGCACACAAGTGATATGCATTTTTCCAGCACCCCAAGGTGGTGACTGGGCCTTGTCACATTTCCATTGGAAAACCCCAAGTCGTGGATATCGCAGACGCCAGCAGGGTGCCGATAGGGGGCAGCCTCGGCCATGATGCCATTGGCAACAGTAGTGACTTTGGCACAACTTGGCCAGGCTCTTTAGCTAGCTTTAGCGATACCCTCTTGCTGGCCAAAAAACAAGTACGCAAAGTTGTGTGTCCAGTTGGACTTAGTGCAATCTCTCCACCAACACCCCCCCACCCACACCCGGTGCCTGCAATCTAAATTGTCATCAAGGTAGCCCTTTGGTGAGGCCTTGCGCTATGACATGGATCATCAACTCTTTAAGGCTGGCCGTGTTACTGGCTCTATGCTCGCCATCATAAGAATTCTTGAAAACAAAATACATGACCAACTGGCTTATATTCACAATTGACCCCTCCGTGGATATTGCGCAATCCACGTCACTGACCAATCAGAGGCCAGAGATCTGCATAGACCAAAGCCCGTTTTTGCTCCCGCCATTTTCTCTGACAACATTGAATGGTCCAGTATAGGTTTAGTTAGCGTTTTATCGTGTATTTGGGTTATTTAACAAAAAATATGGTGAAGAGATGTAGTCACAGACTTTGTAATAGTGACGACAGGTATCCTGAAAGGCAAGTTGGTGGAGTTCGATTCGTACCCTTTCCAAAACCGAAGACCCAGTACGAAAAATGCCTTCAATGGATCAAACTTTGTGGAAGACCGCATCATCAACTAAATCCATCTAATATCAACCGGAACACATATGTTTGCACGAAGGTATGCCCTATATTTGATTTTCAATAGATGTCTCGTATAAATGAATTCGAAGTTCTTCACTAGCATAACACTGCTCCGTGTGAACGATTGCCACACTTATTCTTTGTTGAGCGATATTTAGCGATGATCGGACTGCACAAACGTATTGATTTCTTGCTGGCTCACGGCCAGAAGCTTAACCAGACTGTGTTTGCACGAAGGTATGCCCTATATTTGATTTTCAATAGATGTCTCGTATAAATGAATGAGACGTTCTCCGCTGGCATAACACTGCTACGTGTGAACGATTGCCACACTTATTCTTTGTTGAGCGATATTTAGCGATGATCGGACTGCACAAACCTATTGATTTCTTGCTGGCTCGCGGCCGAAGCTTAACCAGACTGTGTTGGCACGAAGATATGTCCTAAATTTGATTTTTAATACACGTCTCGTATCAATGAATGAGACGTTCTCCGCTAGCATAACACCGCTACGTGTGAACGATTGACACACTTATTCTTTGTTGAGCGATATTTAGCGATGATCGGACTGCACAAACGTATTGATTTCTTGCTGGCTCGCAGCCGAAGCTTAACCAGACTGTGTTTGCACGAAGAAATGCCCTAAATTTGATTTTTAATACACGTCTCGTATAAATGAATGAGACGTTCTCCGCTAGCATAACATTGCTACGTGTGAATGATTGAATGAAATCAGAAGCATGGCGTCTCTCTCAGTTAAGAATGTATTGTATTTAGAATCTATAATATATCGTTGATTTGAATGAAATCAGAAGCATAGAGTCTGTCTCAGTTCAGAATGTATTGTATTGTATTTGCCATTTTTACTGTTTGTCTTACGTGAGCGCACGTGGCGTGACGTCACTTCAGGAGGTGTGGTTAAGTGCCCTGTACGGAGGGGTCAATTCTTAAAGCTGTGCCTTTGTGGTCTGATACAAATTCTCAAGTAATTTTACGAACCAAAACATACCCAATATATTTGCTTTTGGCTGGCATCTAAGCAGTTTATTTCTTAAGTCTCTCATATATGTTGAGTTAGGAAAGGTGCCCTCTCCTTCGCCTCCAGCCTGCGCTGCAAAGCACGGCTTGTCTGGATCCAGGAATGCGGGGAGTTGATCATAGAGCCATAGAGCGACTTAATTCCCTCAAGTCCTGAACCGTGCAGTCTAAACACACTGAGGTCCTGTGCTGCTTGGGTTATTTGTTTTTCCTCAGCTGGTGAGTGGGACTTCACACAGCACACACCAGAGGGAGCCATGCTTTCCAGCTGGGATCCTTTATGGGGCCAAAGGAGGAGGCGGGAGACGCTTGATTGTCGCCGTGCAGACCTGATGGTCCACCCTGCCCTCCTCCTCCTTAGACGCCTTTTGGGCCGTGATTTCACAAACCAGGGACGGGGGTGACAGCTATCTGCTAGCTGTGTTGGATCCGCGCATAAATTATCGTTTTAACTAAGTAGTGCAAACCAAACAGCATCATTCCTGACCCACATCACTTGGTTCTGGCCCTAGGTGCTTCTCTTCCACATTGATCTTGCAAATTCTGAACACAGACCTCCATGAAAGTCAAAATAAAGCAGTTTTTTTTACTCCCAATGCTCCGTTTGGTCGACTTCAAATGAGCTAAAGCGTGTTGAGACTTGAGAATTCAGACTTCACACTGCATGATGAATGCCAGGTATCGCTAAAGGTCCTGCCGCTGTTTGGACTCGTCTTACCCACCACAGCAACATTCCCAGGATTGTTTATATGAGGAGGCCCCACGCCGAAGAAAATCTGCCACTTGATAACTAGTCAGGTTTTTGACGAACATACAGGAAAAGGAAACAAAAGTTCTCTTTCTTCCATTAGACGTTGTATCAAAGACACAATGACGTGACATCCTATTCAAAATAATAGAAACCCCAAGTACGATGCAGTGGGAGGTGTGCACCATTGCAAACTCCAAGAAGTAACAGCGATTGAATATCTGTGGATTATAAAGTATTTATATCATATATGGAGTGCTCTACTGGCAAAAGTGGATGAGATATTTATAGATCCCGTATCTTTTTCCAAACACAGATAAAAGGATTGTTGTAAACATAAACTCACCACTTCTGTGTTTGTGATTTTGGCCAGTAGGTCTGTCAGACTGTCCCCCCACTGGGAGTGGTTCACTGAGTCCAGCTGTAAGCCGCAGATTGCTGCCCCCACGCTTCCTGTGGCAATCATGGATGGAGGGTACATGGCGAATCTGAAATCTGTTCAAGAAGAAGAAAAGGTAATTAAGTAAACGTGGGAGCGACACGGCTACTTTTTCTCTTCAATTCAAGTTGACCTCACAGGAACCTGATGATGATGTTGGGTCTTTTAGGGCACATCAAATGCTATGAAAAATGTGGGGACCCCGATTGGATACATTTTTCAGATTATACATTTTTAGTTGAACTAGTTGGACAAAAAGTAGTGCACAGTTACTTCGAAACAAGGAATTAAATGTCTATTTAACAGAGGATTATGTATTCTGCTGGAGCTGTTTCATAATTTCAGATATTAATTCATATGCTTCACAATAAGTGGCACAGAAAATGGATAGATGGATGGAAAAAGACAGGCATGTGAGACAATAGTGTATGATTTGGTAATCCAGCAGTCAGTTGATAAGTAATCCTTCTATTGCACACAGTCTGAACGCAGCGCTCGCTAATGACCAGCAGCCTGGATAATGAGGGTTCACTTGGCTTGTAAAGGAGCTGAAAAGCAGCCGCCCTCCCTTACCCCCCCACTCCAAAAACCCCCACCCTTTTCCACAGGCCGGCCCCTTTCTTCCATCTCCTGAGTAAATCGTGTGCTCGCTGAAAAAGCCCCATAGCGCTTGGAAAGGGAGGAATAAAGAGGCTCAGTGCCTCTGCCAATGCTCACTGCTGTAGGTCCTTTTTCCACGTGTGGTCACAGGCGTGCGTCTCAAAGACCAATAACCTTGTTAGCTCCCCTCACTGTCATTCATAATGCAAATGAGACAGCTTGTGAACGGGCCAGAAGCCCGAAAAGGCAAGGCAACTGGCATACAGGCGCGAGGGAGGGGGGCACGGCAGAGAGAGAGTGAGAGAGAGAGAGAGAGAGAGAGAGAGAGGGGGAGAAAGAAATACAATCACAGTCTCTCACTCTGCTTATTCTACCCGTACATCTTGCTCAACTTCTACCTTTCCTTTTGGAAAGCACACGGGCCCACTCGGGGGCCACTGAATGACACACATGCCCCGGGCTTTGTCACGGAGACTTGCGGCAGTTTGCGTTGGCGGCCCTCCTATCTTTTAGCATATTAATAGAGTGGCGGGCCAGCGAGAGGGAAGGCAGAAGAGTGTGACTCCATTGTCTGGAGTCATCACCTCATTTCACCCAATTGAGAGACACAGCATCCATCCCCTGTGAGCTGATAGCAATTCAGCGAGACGGGCTGGACAAAGAGTGCGGCTGGACAGCGGGGGTGCGGGGGTCAACAGCAAGAGGAAGATGAAGAAGGAGGGATGGACGGAATGGCGACAAGGCCACGAGGAGAAAAGACGGGAAGGTGGTAGGCGTGGTGGGAGAGCATCGGGGGGTTTGACATCTCTGCTGCACATCACTCTCAAGTCTGTGTCCGGACCCTTGTGAGGTTCTGCAGGAAGAAAAGAGTTGCCCTCCAGCGACCCTCACCTCCTATCCTTCCCCCCACAAGTATGCCTCTGTTCCTGGGCCACCTAAGGGCTGGGGCAGTGGGCATCAAGAGGGGGCAGAGGCAGCCTGCACATTAACATATTGCCATATTCAATTGCAAAGCAAACGGCATGCGATGGCTCTGAAGGAGATTTTTCTTCCCTCTTTTTTTCCTCCAGCTGGAATCAAAGAGGTGGGCCCTTTGGTCGCTGTAAAGGCAGCCCCTCGCTGCCTTTTTAACATGCAGAGCCAGCCGCTTTCTCATCGTGTGGGCTCACTGTTGACAAATAAATGAACTTATTATACACCCCTGTGTTCACGCCTGGGTCTCTGCCAAGGGGCCGATTTATTAAAGGTGACCTTGAGCCAAGAGGAAAGAGCACACAAAGACCCTCGCCATTACATCACCGCCGTAATCGTACAACTTTCTCCAGGGGGAATAGGAGAAAGACGTTCGTGGATTTACTGTATGCGTGATGTGAGCACAGACTGACAAGCAGGGAGTAATATACGCACCCATACAGGACACAGGCAGGTGGCACAGATGTAGTTTTGTGGGTGAACAGGATGGCGGCCAGTGGGCTGCAAGCTGATTTTTTGCACTCCAGACAAGACAACAACAACAAACAAGGCCGCACGCGTGCGGTCGATGCGGGCCGACGCTCCTGCCCGTTGGCTGTAGCGTGCGGGCTGAAGAATGCTCGTATTTTAGGAGCAGCTCATTGATATTCTCGTTGAGGATAAACAGGGTATGTAGCTGAGTGGGGACGCATGCCTGCGATGGAAAGCTCTGTGTAAGGGGTGGCTGGCGAGCTTGGCCTGCACGCCTCTCAGTGCCTTTCAATGGCCCTTTCTCTGTCTGTCTGCAACTCCATCCTCTCTGGCCTAGTCGACTGCCCTACATGGCACACTCCTTGTGGGTGGCTGCAATCTATGCACATTAAACTCGGGAATTCATTTGCACTGGGGAGTGGAACACCAACCCTAAAAAACTGGCTTAAAAAAAAAAATCACTCTTCTCCAACGCCCTCCTGTTTTTTTGATGCAATAAATTAAGGTATTATATAAATGTAGTGCTTACTGACCATGTCTAGTAAATCTGAACATGAAAAATTATTGTAGGATTGGTAAATCACCATTAATGCACCATCATTGCAAACGCTCATCTACTATTTCCCTTAGTTTTTGTTAAGGTTCACATAGAGATGTTAATGTTGTCAAGCCTATGAAAAAGACTTACATGACAATGCTTCTTTGTAAAGAAACTACATACAGATGCACAGCAACAAAATGGTTCCAGACTAACAGTTAACATTGCTGACATGGAAACATGCTTTACGATTACGTAATGGAAGATGTCATGATACAAAAGCAACAGTTCAGTCTTATACTGAGGACTGAGCCAGAGGTGTCAAATTGGGGGTGTACTGTCCCGGGGCCCTAAGCATTAGGAGTGTCCCTGGCTGTCCAGCAGGTGGCAGAAAGATCCCCACAAGCTCCTCTGGGTCAACAAATAATCTGCAAGGAAACCTATGTCTGCACCCACGCCCCTGTTGATGCTGTTTGGGGGGGGCCCAGAATGTGGTGATATGTGCCTTGACACATAGCATCACGACAACTGTGGTTCAGCGTCTTGCTCAAGTATACTTGAGATGGGTGCAGGAGGTCAAATCCACAAAATCTGGGTCGAGAGGCAGATGCTCAACTACCTGGGCCACACCGTGTCATATGTTCCTCTACATCTCCTCTGTATGTACTGCAGTAACGTAAACATTCCCCCACAGTAAGCGCTCTCAGAGCAGCAGATAACTAATAAGTAACATCCATCCATCCATTTTCTTAGCCGCTTATCCTCACAAGGGTCGCGGGAGTGCTGGAGCCTATCCCAGCTATCTTCAGGCACAAGGCAGGGTATACCTTGAACTGATTGTGTGTTCAAACGAACATGCTGAGATTTCATACTGAAATTTGAGAGTAAATTGAGACATGATCATTACTTATTCATTTATTTATTATTATTGCATGCTTTACGGGACATTTTAGTTTGGTGGTGGTGCCGTGAGATGTTTCTTATGTCAAATCTGTGTCTTGCCTCACTGAAGGTCGGGAAACACTGTATGAAGTGACTTCCGAGTTTAGAAACGCAAACTTCAAGTGGGGATGTTCCATTTTCAAACACGGGAATGTAGCAGCGTCCAGAGATAAATTCCCTTTGCGCTTTTGCTGTGAGTCAGATGGCTGCGGGGTTTTCAGTGGGTTGCTGATGGAGAGAACTCAGGACATGCCGCTCTGTGATTCACTGAATGTGTCACACTTCTGGATGCGGGCTACTTCCTTTTGATCCGTTGCCAATGCGGCGGCACCGGACCTGATCCCACATATCCGGGATGTGAGCATCATTTGTCTGAGGTGGTGGCTAATTTGTTCAGGTTCTGACACATCCAGCATATCGTTTTTTTTTACTGACAACAAACAGCAGTAAAGATCGTTTCATTGACCACATCTAAGATGAATCATTTATTTCGGGACCACTGTGATGAGTGTCTCCATGGCGACGTCATTCTGGTCCATTGAGAGTGGCATGAAAGTGTACGTGACTCACTAAAAATATTTGCACTGTTGCATAGAAATCACATGGGCATATTTGCCTGCAGTTTCACTTTGGCATGATGCTGAAAGGCATCCATGCAAGAAAATTTTTGATTTTAAAAAAATGTGATTGTTTATGTCAGTCCTGTGATTGGCTGGCAATCACTTCAGGACGTATCCCCACTCCTGCCTGAAGATAGCTGGGATTGGCTCCAGCCCTCCCACGACCCTTGTGAGGATAAGTGACTCAGAAAACGGATGGATGAAATAAACACTATCTTTTGAATTTACATGATTTTATATTGCTTTATGATTCTTTTATTACGCTAGAGGCCCTGTAGCTCAGTGGTTAGAGCACTGGTTTGATAAACCAGGGGTTGTGGGTTCGTATCCCACTGGGGCCTCCACTCCCTGAGAAGGGTTGCGTCAGGAAGGGCATCCGGCGTAAAAATTGTGCCAAACATATGTGCGTTCATCTGAGATGACACGCTGTGGCGACCCTGAAAGGGACAAGCCGAAAGAAACTTACTTTATTCTTTTATTACGCTATTTTTCTCTTACAGAGGAGAGCCAATGCTGAATTCATGTGACCCGCCAGTGAAATGGACTTTACACAAGAGGGGGAAAGCAAAAGGGTGTCTTCTATCTAGTGAATTATTAGTTTCCCTCAGTAGAACTAACAAGTTAATGATCAAGTTACTTGACAGTTCAAAGCCACTTCCTACCCCTCCTTTCCATTGAAGAGAGAAAAGAAAAAAAAAATCAAACACCATTCATAACTAGAAGAGCTTGTCCTCTGCTACTTGAACTACTTGTTAGCTACATCAGCACATGCAGGACAATGGACTCTAATGGCCAGCCTCCAGGTGTAGCTTTGGTACCAAGCATCCAAAGCAACACGCATACCATTGCACTGAAGGCTATTGGAGTGGGCATTAAAGAAAACGAAACAAAACAAGACATAATCGCCGGCAACGCGGCCAGAAGACGGAGCTCAACAACCACAGCAGACAGTTTGGGGTGCATCTGTCTGCCCCATGCACACCGCCTATTCTCCCACTTTACCCCAATTGAATAAGAATGGACGAGGAAGCTCTGAGTGCTTGGTGGTGTGTAGGAATGGAGGTTGATAATCTCCCTTAATGAGCTTGTTTCTTGGCTATTATCCGGCGGGCTGCCTGAGGGAAGGGCCGGTGTTTCCTATCAAGTGGCCCTGCGGCGCTGACCCTCATACGGCTCTACATATGAAATGGAAGGGCCGAGTCTTTTGTCTCCCTTCTCGGAGTCTTGAGCTGAGCCCCTCCATCCATTTGCATACTCCTGAATGGACCAGCCAGTGTTATTAATTAATACAGAGCCAGCCTGCGCCACCTGACAAAAACCCACCGAGTGGCCTGAACGGAACTGTTTCATCAAAAGCGAGGAGCTATTAGGAAGGAGAGGCCTTATTCTCCACTTACTCCTCTCTTCTCTTGAAAACACAGCGCTGCGGTTTTATGCGTGTTTTGTTTTCCATTGGACAGGCAGCGTTGGCGGGATGTGTGGAGGTCGGTGGCTTGAATGAAACGGGAAGGCCACAGGTGAGCTGTTGTCCATTGTGTTGCAAATGTAAATCCTCCCGAGCGCTCGCGCCTCCTTCTGCTGAGTCTTCACCTCTCCAGCCTGGCTCGCAGGTCGCCTCCAGGAAGATTCTCAGCAGATTTACGTCTGGGAACACCCCGTAAAGAGGCTTTCGAATTCTCAGATGTCTTCAGATGCATCAAATTGTTGACTCAGAAATTAACTTCCTACGGTGGCCTAACACCAGTTTGTTGATCAAGTCGTCACAAAGCACCTTTTCTGTTTCTGTCTCGCCCTCACTATTCGGTGTTTGCTGAGGGCCTTCATAAATAAATGACCTGTCGCTAATCTAGCAACAGTTGCTCTCTGAAGACGCGACGTCAGGAGGACTCGGCTCGTAAATTTACTTCCACTCCCTCAGTGAAGCCATGACGGACAAAGTGCATGCTGAGTCTTTCACAATGTTGCTTTGAGAATAGGCACAATCACTAAAATGCTGTCATTACACAAGAATCCACAAGCACAACACAGTTGATTTTTTCTTTTTGTCCCCCCCCCATCGTCAAAATAAAAAACCTCGTCGCCTTTCTCGACTATACTAAAATCACTTCTCAGTTTTATTTTGAGACTGCAACTTTGCCTTCTTTGAAACTATGTCAGTAAGAGGAATTATTTTGCAAGGCGTGTGGGAGGTTATCACTCGTTCCCTGTTGCTAGCTTCTTGGTCTTGAGATGATGCCTACCTTCAGGAAAAAGTCATCACCTCCTCCCGCTATGAAGCGGGTAGCCTCGAGAAGTTAAGACAGAAGCCGATACAACATATTTTCCCATTGCCTTCTTCACCTCCATTGACAGATCAAGTTAAAGGCCATGTGTCCCTCCTTGGACTCATTTGATGTTTGAGCTTGTGGGAACAATCCATCTCTAAAGTTGAGAGACAACACCCCGCCAATCCTCCACCCATGTATATCGCTTCCCCCAATCACGCGTGCGACATAGGAATACTCCTCAACCTGCCAAGTGTGCTTTGAAGTGTTACTGGATGCTACCGAAGAGCCTCCAAAACAACATCCACATACCAGACTGTGACGATGGAGGCAGTCTTAAGTCTGAAACATCTTCAATGACAAAAGCCTCCTTTGGACTATTTTTCACACTGTGGGTAATGCATCCATCAGGCCTGCAAACTGAGCTCTATTTTGATACGAAGCTAAAAGAAGAATGTGCAGAGATGTGTTTGCAACATAGGAAAAGTATGCAGTTGCGCACTTCCATTGCCACTTTTCCTTTTTGGGCTCGGCTCTAGTTGCCTCAGCTTGCCGTGGTTGTTTTCTCCACTTTAAACAATAGTGCAGAAAGTGGCAAAAAGTAAAATATATCAATAATGGGGGAATTTGTGGTCACGGGAAAGCAATTGCAATTCAACAGTGTATTGGGAGATGATAGACTTTAACAGCACAACATGATATGGATTGTTTTGGGCACTTTTAGCCATGACGGCTCAAATCTTAAATGACGATTCCGCTCTAAAGTGACTTATGTCATCTGAATGTTAGTGGATTGGCACACTTGAAGCAAAACACAAGGGACCATGTTACTAAGTAGTAAAGTTTTAGTGTCTCACTGTAGACACAATGATGCAGTTTGCATGGGTTTTTCTCAAAGGAATTTTGTAATTTATCAATGAGATTGTCCACAAGGGAGCATCCGTGCTTAACCGTAGCCTACCTGTGGCACAGAGGGCGATGAACGTCTGGACATGTTTGCGTATAAGAGTCAGTTTATCCTCAGGCAGCGGCAGCCTCCTCACTATGTGCTCGATAAAGTCGTTCGGTGTCACTGCTGCCAGGTTCCACTTCAACTTCCCCAGCACTACCAGTTCCCATTCCTAAGGTCAAGGAGACACACGGGCAGATTGTGAGACAATGCATGGTGGAGGGAGACATACACGGAAAGCAATGTATATAACAAACTGAGGAGACCGTCACACAATTCGCAGTTATTCGTGCTAAGTTCCCCCACCAGATCTGGAAACTGCTGCAGTTGCGTTCTTCCTAAAAGGTATATTCTCTTCACATTGCTAAAGTCAGATTTCCTGAATGTAGTCTCATTTGACTTCCTTTAGCTATTGAATTAACCCCCGTTGGCCATTCAAGCGGCCTTGTGAGCATGCCTTATGAATTCTGCCTAGCAACAGGTGGCTGCACAAACATGTGACGTGACTACGAACAAAGATCCGAGCAGTTCTGAAGCTCTCCGTTGCTTTGTGTCCGAGATAGTTAAAATGAAAGTTTTTACAAAAAAGATTTTACAAAAATATGTACTTTTTTTTTGTTTTTGACACCATTTATTATGTCACTGTCAGCGGAGGCCACCAACAAAGAACGGGATAACTACACGCTATGTAGCTATACTTAGAGCCAACAATTATATTCATTGAAAAACTGTTCCGGTGTATATGAATGATAATTATTTGTGTTTTTTTTTCTTTTTCCTCAGCCTGACACAGAGAAACATGAGCAGTGTCACCAGCTCAGGTGACCTCACAACTGTGTGCTCCCTCCCCGCTTGTCTGTCTGGCATCTGGGACTTTCCTAAAGAGGCCCAGCAGAGGTTCCGCCGTGTGTGAGGCTAGCGGAAGGGAAGGAAGGCTGCACATTGAGGAGAATCAGCATTTCATCTGTATTCAAATGTTAAAAGCAATGTAAAAAAAATTATTTCCTTCCACACCAACCAATAAAATTCTTTTGGAAAATGTCTAAATTCGCCATTGTCAGGTGACAAACAAGCCGACGATTCATAGAATTCAAGAATGCCTTGGACTCACACAAGACATTGAGCAGAGGAGACACATGGCGGCGCGCATGTGATGGGACGCGACACTAGGTGCGGTGTTCTCCCCTCTTTGGGTGTATTGTTACTTTCACTTCCGAGTGCGGGAGGTAATTAACTGAAGACTTGGTGACTAATTTAGGAAAACATTTCAGTGGTTTGGTTAAGGACTACTGCCTTGTGACTGGAACTTCGGATGCTGCTCATTTTCTCCCTTGAAGAGACCGCATGGTCTCAGTCATGAGATAATCCAACATGGCTGCCGCTGACCCTGTAAGTTTTTGTTTTTTTCCACTGACCTTTTCAGAAATGCGACACTCTCCTTATGACACACGAGGAAAAGGGGCTGTACCTTTGTCCCATATAATGACTTCTACTAAATTCAAAGATGAAACGGGGACCTCAAATTTATTTTCATGCATTTAAAAGCCTATCCTCCGAATAGCGGGTGCAACATAGAATCTGTGACAAAAAAAAAAAAAAGAAGGAAAGGAAAAAAAAGCTTGCAACATAGCAGATCCGAATGCTGAGTGGCAGCTCGACATCTACTTCCTTCTGCTACTACTGCCTTCCTCTGGTCACACCTTCTTTCTGAAATTGTGGTTCAATTTACAAGAAATTCTTACCAAAGATGAGGACCACAAAAAAAAAAAAAGAAGAAGCAATCACATGCACTGAGCAGCTGATCTGCTTCCTGTATCTGCCTGACAGCCAAAATACTGCCTTATACAGAAACACTGAGAGCGAGCATCAGGAAACAAACAGCAGAGGGCTAAAAAGTGAACATTTGTGCGCACTCTTTCATGGAGTGCACCTCTTTTACGTTCTGACCCTATCGGCCCCACGAATGAAAACACACCGTGGATCCGCCAGTGGCATGGAGACCATTGCCCACATCTGCATTGCAATATGCGTGCGGCCTCTTTCACCACACGGTTGGAGTTGAGTGTTGTTTACCAAGGAATGTTTATGTAGCACTGCAGGGCTTCATTATCTGATGCGAGACGGGCCCTAAGTAATTGCTTTGCGCAGGTGAAGGCAGCTGCAGGCCCTTGCAAACAAGTGTCCTGTCGGCCCAACGGGGACGTAATCACGGCAAATAGAAGGAGCGTGACATTACGTCGCATCATGCGTGTGCATCGCTGGTTATTTTGGGATAGAGGCTGAACTGTAAAAGGCAAACTTGGATTTCTCTGTGTCTCTCTCCCACTCTGACAGGAACAGAGTCAGAAGTTTGGCTGCCATTCAAGATGACCTCGTTGCTCTGCGCGTGCAAATATTTGCCGCTAGATGGCAATGGAGACCATTACACAGACTTAAAAGCGGGGTTTTGTACAGTAAGAGCCCCCATGTGGAACGATTCACTTGTGTGTGGCTTTTGCTTTCATTAAAGCACAGACTCCATCGCACACTAGACTACAGTATGTTTTATTTATTTATTGGGGGGTGGGAGTGGCTATACTGCAAAATACAATCAAACAAAGGAAAGTATTTTTTAGATCTTTACGTTGGATGATGTTTGAATGTTGCTTACCAGCAGTTCTTGTGGTCTGATGGAGTTATCTGTGTAGATGCAAAGCTTCTCTGCAGTTAATGGACGAGTCTCTTTCAATTTGGATGCAAGAAACATGCAAACTGCTCCGAGCAGCTGCAGGTTACACTTTTTGGTGGGGACCACTGCTAGAAATCTGTCTAAGTAGTTCATGGCCAGGGGAAAAACTTCTTCCTCGCACTTCTGCTCCTCACAAACCTAAACACAGAGAGAGAGAGAGAGAGAGAGATGAGAGAGAGAGAGAGAGAGAGAGAGAGAGAGAGAGAGAGAGAAAGAGAGAGAGAAAGAGAGAGAGGGGGGAGCGACAGAAGGAGAGAATCAGCATACAATGCAGCTACGTTCAATAACATATACTGTTAATTCATATTACTTGTAAAGCATAAAACAACTTGAAATGACACGGAAAACGGCAGATATAAATGCGCTGACACCCAAAAGTTGGGGACCAGCCAGGAATTTGCACTCGGTCCCAATCGGTTGCGACATAACACACTTTTAATCAAATTGCTGAATACACAAAGCATGATTTAAGTGTAAAACACGTCAATAGAGTTACATTCCTGCAGTTCATTCACTAACAAATGAATTTAAGTCACAATCGAGCCGAGCCAGAAAACACCCCGCTTGTAGCGCAGCACGCGGAAACACTTTTTCTTCATTCGTCATGTTTTTCAAAAAATATTTAAAAATAGAAATAAATTGTCTGTACCCATTTCCTTTACACCATAATAAACAACGACGCCTTACGCGCCATATCCGACTATTCTTGTCCAAATTGTCCGAGGATAAGTGCGAATAAAATGTCAAAATAAAAAGCAACTCGCTGGAGGCTGGTGTGGCGTGCGTCACCAGCCAGCCGATATATTCACTTTAAAAATTAATTAAAAATATTTCGCTGGTCGGAACTTGACAATGTTTACATGAAAATAAAGCGTGGGGCCTCGGCAATGTTTGGAGTCGGTTGTTAGTGAGAAATGTATGAATTAATGTCGACTTTCGAACATAACTTCAGCGTGAGGCATTGCGACGCAAAGGCACAAGTAAGGCCCTCGCCCTTCCTCCATTTCAAACAGATATCGCAAAAGTTTGCAACATTAAAACACATCATTTCTCCGGCCGGGGGACAAATAGGTTCGCCCTACGATGTAGCCGATGGATTTTAAGTGCTGTTATTGCGTTCATGACATTGTAAAGTCCTCTTAAAAAGCACAAGCGCTCCTGTAAAAAAACAACATGGCGAACGGAGGACCGCGGTGCTCGGCGAGTGCATACGTGTGCATGGAAATAGTCGAAGTATCATCAATAAAATCATTGAAAATCACCAAAACCACCGCCACACGCCGCACAAGAGGCACAGTCAGTCGACATATGCCGTCGTCACGTCCGAAAGGGGAAAATGGCGAAAAGACCAGCGGCGCGAGCGGACTTTAAAAACCCCGAAAAGCCCGAAAATGAACACAAGTGGCCACAAAAGGGAAGTCAACTCGGTCAGTGTTCCGAGCAGAAGCGGCACCGAACGCGTCGGGAGCGATTTTTGAAGGACACGACGAGCTTTTTGTGGTAGTACCTCCAACATCCAAGTGGCGACCATCCTCCTCATGAAGGGTTGAATGTCTCTCTGCACGCCTTTAAAATAGGAATATTGAGGTAGAAACCTCTCCTCTATGTTCAACAAGCTCTGGAGCACTCGGTCATCACAAAGGAGGTTCGGATCGGGACGAGCCCGTATATTGGTGTCCATTTCCAGGCAGAGCAGCTCCATGGCGTTTGGCTTCAGTCGCAAGAACAACAAAAACAAACCCAAAAGAAAGAAAAAAGAAGCAGCGATCACTGCGTGGGAAGCGTGTCGGCGAGCAAAAACACACCGTGGTGGAAGGGAAAGTGGAAAGGAGGCATAAAGAAGAGAGGAGAGGCTGCAGGGGCTCCGTCAGTCAGCGTCGTCCTGCCTCTCGCGGTGGAGAACTTTTGCTGTGTGTCCCCGAGCTCAGTGCGCCTCCACTTGCTTGCATCAGGCGCATTTCAAGGTTGCGCTGCAGGCGTGCGCAACTGACGCAATTAGCTCCGAGCAGCACACGCACGCCAGGCAGGCAGGCAGGCAGGCACGCAGTCTCTCTCTTTCTTTTTCTTCTTCTTCTTTCTCTTATCCTCTTTCTCTGCAGCCATGCACGCACAGTCAGCCTATATGACTCCAAATCAATTTATGCACCATTTTACCCCACAAAGGTCGAATAGCGCGTGTTCGCGGGGCTTGATTATCTTTAGGAGCGTTGAGCGCCACACGGGCGTTGAAACATACAGAATGTTCACTTAAGTTGAAATTTTGAGGAAAAAGTGCTTCATAAGGGCCAGGAATGCTTAGTAATAACACTTGTGTTCAATAGACGAGCTGCTTGTTCTGTGTGACTGACGTTTTACACGGATTCCGGTGAACAAAGAGGGGCTGCCATGTGCTTTTCCAGAGCTGGCCAACACCACGGCACAACCTTTCAACAACTTTGTCGAAATGTGGCACGGGCGAGCAAGGCAGCAGGTGAATAGGAAGTTGCATTGATTAAACAGAGTGAAATAATAATAATAATAATAATAATAAAACCAAAGTACAGCCTAAAGAGATGCGGATCTGCATGAGTAAATATGTTAATCCTCCCCCATCTCCCCCATTCTTCTTGGACGACTTCAAAGGTGCGAGCTGTGAATGAAGGCCGCAGTGCATCAGGGGAACCCAGTCAAGTCCTCCCATGCTTTAGAGCTGCTCTTTTCCATCAAGCTCCTATAGGCTGCATAGAACGGCTTGGGAGAAAAAAAGCTGGGGAAATGTCTCTTTAAAGTTACCCCCTCACCCCCCGCCTCCTGTCTCCAGAGTAAGTCGTTTCCTCCTCCTTCCGCGTGTATCTATTTGCATATAGCCAATAGTTCCGCAGAGCTGGCCCCGGCTTGGGCGATTGTTACTGGGCAGACTTCCTCTTACCTTCCTCCCCTTGCTCTGCCTCCGCTGGGATAGAAAGACGCATCAATGAGGGGGAGCTCAATATGTAATTGCACGGAGGGAATATAACTTGAACTGATCCTGTCGCAGAGCAGTGCGCACAAATGCGCATACTAATGAAAACTTATAGATAGAGGTGCATGGAAAAAAAACCTCAATAAATGCATTCGATCCAAAGAAGAGAGCAGACATGAAATGTTAGGCGATGCTATGAAAAAAAAAAATGTTCAAATCAGACCAATGAGTTAGAAAGACGGGAGAAAAGAGATGCGGTGTTGTGGAAGGCAGGTGCTCCAAACTGTCCGTCCCAAGCTGCCACAGGCGCTTCCTTCACCTGCATGGATCACACCTGCGGCTGTTTGCGCAAAGATAGTCATCATGCAAATTGGAGGATACGGAGCCATATTTGCTTTTATGCAACCTTGCCATATTAGATGGTGCCTCATGAAAATGTGGAGCTAAGGGTGAACAAACTTTTGTGTATGTATATATATATATATATATATATATATATATATATATATATATATTTTTTTTTAAATCACTTGTATAATTTCAAGATGTGTGACTTTTTAAATCTCATGCAAGCACCACGTGGTTGAACCACACACATGCCAGGGCGCGTTTTCTTTTTCTTTCTTTTCTTTCTTTTTTTTCTATTGTGCAGCTCCAAGACGGAGCACACCGCAAGGCACATCACAGGCGGAAGCGTTCACTCAGCATATCAGAATAAAGCAGCAACACATCTTTGCAAAGACACGCCAAGCCTTTCTGGCATTTGCTTTTCTTTTTCTTTTTTTTTTCCTGGGAGCCAAACAGTCAATAAAAATGGAACTCGAGTGGAAGTGCGTCGCACACTGCAAGAAATGCACGTGGGGCAACACGAGATTGTGCTATTTAAAGTTTGAACATTTGATTTAACGGAGTGATTCTTTTTTTTTAAGTCCCAAGATAATGAAATATTGTTGGAAAAAACGTGCATCAAATGACGAGATGAAAGTGATGGTTGTTTTCAATTGGAGTGAGTCATCATCCCCACACTTTTTACAGTTAAAATCCCCGCGGGTCTCTGTCGGTGATGATTGCTCTTCATTTACCGATTTACATGACAATCACGAACAGAAGAAATTATGAGAACAACGCAGCAAGTGAGAGGATTGAGAGAGGCGGGGAATTTAGTCGACTTTTATTGAGATGACAGAAGCTCACTTCTGAGAATTTGTCTCACAAGCTCAACATTGACGTACCCCCCACCCCCCTCCGTTAAGATATGCAAGTTATAAGAAAAGTTTTTGTTGTTTTGGTTTTTAAAAATCCCACAAAGGCGACCACTAACGTAAGATTTTATCAACAGCAATCACGGGAAGTCGTCAGGGAGGAAGAAAGTACAAAGAATAGTGAGAGAGGTGTACAAATGATTTCAATTTTCTTTTCTTATCTTTTGTCCTTTTTGTTCTGAGGAGGTGTTTCCCAAACTGTAGCCAAACTCGTTTGCATAGATAAGATCTGCTGAGGTATGTGAAGAGAACATAGCCAAAGACAAGCCTGGAGACAACATACCTGCATGACATTCAGCCAGGGGCTCACAATTCACATTTTAGGACATTTTCAACCCTGCAACTTCCTCGAAAAATTTACACACATAACAAACTATTTTCTGGAGTATTATGTTGCATGGAACTTGCTAAGAAAACATAAATGTATACATAGGTTGTATTAAATAGGATTCATTTAAAATGCCACCTGGGTCTTTTTTATTCATTTTATTTAAAACTGTAAACTTTGCATGTTTTCAAATATTATGTTCCTTTTTCAAATTACTCTCTGTTCTCCAGATATTTAAAAACTATATTTTTCATTAAAGAGCACATCTTTTTTTTGAAGTTATGAATTATTCCTGAATGATTGTTGAACCCTCTCAAGGTTTCAAATTAATCACAATTTGTAAGCCACGAAAGTGAAGCAATAATATGAAACTTTTGAATCTTAAAATTCAAATTTGCTTGTTTCCTCAATTACAAGATGATTCAATTGTTTGATATCCATTTTGTGTGGATTCTACAAACATGCAAAATGTATTAGCAATAAAATAAAAATAAATGTAGGAATACTTCAAGAGATTTGAACATGAGCTAACTAATAATAATTTAATAAAAGAACAGCAGCAAAACTCACATCAACAATATGCCTAAAACATAAAATAAACGTTGAAACGAGCAAATAATCCCCCACAATTCAATAAAAAGCACATAATTCCTGAAGCGGGAAGCATTGTTTTTTATTTCTTCTTCAATAAATGCTTTACAGAATATCCAGCAATCGCAACACTAATCCACAATTCAGTGGAAAAAGAATAACAACAACAACGACAAAAAAACACTTTTCCTAAATTCATCACGCCAAATAATCCTTAACAGGCATCTTAAAACCCATCTCATGGTTCTTTACATTCATCCACACTGCAGGCACAACACTTATCAGTTGACATCAGAACATTGTCCATATATATATATATATATATATATATATATGTATATATATATATATATATTATATATATATATATATATATATATATATATACGTATATATATATATATATATACATATATATATATGTAGATTTATAGATACATACACAGTCTCAGTATATATACTGTGCACCTACACACACACACAGACACACACACACACACAGACACACACACACACACACACACACACACCACACACACACACAACAGGGTTTACAAATCATTCGTTTGTCACATATTCACATTTCCCCATTCCTGCCATGCTCTCTGTGCTTGAACAAGTGCAGATGTGCATGAAGAACAACAAGAAAGAGAAGTTCGTTAAAAATACACCCGTGAAAAAAAAAAAAAAAAAAGAGCATAAACACAACAACACCAGCCTTCATGTCAAGCATTGCTGGAAAAACAACAATTCTCCGGTGCAGTTCAAACCTAAGAGTCAATATCACCAAATGGGTCTTCGGTATGGAGAGGATGAATTTGAAAATGACTCAAAAGTTTTTCTGGATCATACGAAAGCTTCACAATGCTGTGGAAGTGTACAGTGAAGTCTTGCCAAATAACTGGCATATCAAACCAGTGACACATCAATCCCACACTGAGCTGATAGGCTATCTTCCCTCAAATAGTTTGGCCCGATAATCTCATTTGTCCCCTTTCATCTCCAACAATGTTTTCTTGCGACGCGTTGAAATCCCCGATCTTCCCAAAATCACCTGCTCCCCCCTGCACGCTGCGCTTTGCCTGCGTGGGACTGATGTTCGTACAATGCCGCTTTGGCATCGAGCGAGCCTTGCAAACTTCCCTCAGACTCCCTCAGAAATTCTTCACAAAAACACATCCTCCCGAATTCTTTGAGACGTGCCATATCTCAACAGCTGAACACAAATTAAAAAAAAAAAAAAAAGACAAGGAGGAGCAAATGGGAAAAGATGGTGATTGTGTTGACTGCATAATGTTCGTATGGGGGCATGTACCTTTTTGTGTGTTTGTGTGTGTGTGTGTGACAACAACATTTCAGAGAGGCTAATAGATGTCCAATCCCTTTCATCCTCGGATGACACCTCAGTGTGTGAAAGGTATCAAACCTCTGGTAGAGGCATCCACTGGAATTCTTTTTTTAAACGTTAGCATTATTGAGCATTCATTCATCCATCCATTCATTCATTCATTCATTCATTCATTCATTCATTCATTCATTCATTCATTCATTCATTCATTCATTCATTCATTTATCTCGTTGAATGTTCGATGGGGGCTGTTTTATTCTATTTAAAACTAATGATTGAAACAGAGTAAGCAGCGGCAATTCTTTGTTAAACAATCAACGTCCTTTGCTAGCATAACAAAACATGATGAAAAAGTATCTTGGATATAATTTGACAGATGAATTAAAAATACGAAAAAAAATGTCTGGACTCATTGTTTTTTTTTTTTGGAGCACAAATACCTACACATCTTGCCTGGTTATTTCTTTTCAAATTTTCCAACTGAAAAAAAAAAGGTGGATGTGGTGTGTGTCAGCATCTGACTGATTTATACACTTCAAAAATGCACATGATAAAAATGTCCAGTAAGTCAGAATTGGATAATCGTTACATGAAAATAAAGCATGGGGGCTGTTTGGAGATTGTTGTTTTTGAGAAATGCATGAATTCATGTCAACTTCTTTAACCTTAATTATTGGATGTTTAAAACACCTGGTTTCTCAATCCGACACGTTTGCCGATCATTTTGAGATGTCTTTCTGAAAGCATGCCGCTTGCGTTTGAATACACGTCTTGTCGTAATACACACTCATTTTAAAACTGCTTTTTGTTTACATGTCATAAGATGGCAATTATCTGACATATGGCATTCTGACTTATCGAACTGTGACCTGCCAGAATAAAGGCAGACTGAAAACTGGAACGGTTCATATGGGATGATTTGGGATCCCAAGTGCTTTTCCAAAAGTTGACTAAAATAAGTGGCAAATTTTGCCATCCCTCCAAGAGAAATGATGACTGTCTATTTATCTAAAGAATGTTAAAACTCGTTGATTCACAGTCATTCATTAATCATGACAATGTAGGACTAAGAGTACCACACTTGGCAGCAGATTTGAACATTATTACAAATTGGTCATTACAAGTTCTGTTGTTACGTTATCCTTTGTGTCGAGGGGACAGATTTTTACACGTGCAGAGCATCACAATGATTACCAAAATCAACCTTGATGAATGACTACTGTGTAACAAGTTGCAGTGAATGACAGTCGTTGGGGCAGTCGTTGGCCGATGTGGCAAAACCTTCACTTAAAACCAGAAACAAACCGTCTGGTATTCATTTACCTTTCCTCTAACCCCCCACTTCATTCCTACACCCTTCCTCCCCTCACATTCCTCTCCGGGTTCTTTAAACCCCACTGGCGGTCTCCAATACAGCAATTGAACAGTCGACAAATGAGCGAGGAGACTAAGAGGCTAATTTTTGGTCATAGTTTCTTTCTGCCGTCCTTTTGTGTTTCCCACGTTTTGCCGCCGTCCACACGAGCGCAGAGCGGCTCAGCTGCTGTTGCTGCTGTCTCTGCACCTCCAGCTCCTCCAGGATTTTCCCATGTTCATATCACCAGCCCTTGACTTTGTCACTCATGCAACAGCTGCTTGCTGATACCACACCAAAAGTTCCAGCCTATTGCGCTCCCTTATTTCACTGTGCACACACAGAACAAAGGCATTGTTAATCCCCACTGAGTCCTTGGAGCGCTAACGGCATTTTGTACCAAAAACTCCAAAGAATGTTTGAAAATTGTGTCTGTTGGTGGTTCGGAAGGATCAACATCTTGATGACTTCCAGCCCCGACAAGAACAACCTCAGACTAAAACATGAGCTCATGGGCTGGCTTATCAATACACTTGCTCGGTGGCATGCAATTAAGCAATCTTGATACACAAAGGGTATGTAATACATTGCTTTGGCAGCAATGCAAATGGATGAGTAATGCACGATGCACCCAAAAAATATCAAGATTGACCCAGCATCTTCTTTTTTTTTTTTAATAGTTCTTGACACTCCAGTATACGTGCAAGTCCGAACCTAAGAGTTGCGCACCGTCAGTGTAGTGCCACATTGTGACACGACACGCAGCAGAGCCCACAAACTGAATAATTAACAGTGGGGGGAAGAGGAAATACATGCCTTTAAGTATTATTGCATGGTCTGTATGTGTTAATGTAGCTCAAGCGTTAAAGTCATTTATAATTAAGGTAAAATACATGTTAATTGCCCATCTATGACATCTTGTGATTTATGTTAGCAGTCAGCTACGAGACTTCAGTTTCGTTGCAGTTTAGTTGAACATGTCAGTACTTAAATAGACACTGGGTTCAAATGGTAAACAGCAATGTGGGGAAAGTTGATTTTGTCCGCCAACTTTTTGGAAGATTCCGTTCCATTCCAAAAATGAACTTGTTCAGTTTACACGTTAAGGTTTTGACCTAAGTTCAGAATTCCCAAAATGAACAAATCATTATTTCTTTTTTTTTCTTTTTCTCAGTATGTTGCTAATGGCCTATTGATCAACCTTATTTCCCGAACCACTCGCGCTCAATTGGGCTGCGGGCGTGGTGGAGCCTTTCCCAGCAATCTTTGGGCAGAAGCCGGCTCACACTGTGAACTGCTCATCAGCCAATTGGAGGGCACATATAAACAAACAACCATTTGCACTCACATTTACACCTGTGGGCAATTAAGAGTCTTCGTTTAACCTATCTACAATTGTCCACGTGTTGAAGTGTCCTAGGGTAAGACACTAAACCCTAATGTGCCCCAAGTGGGACTTGGCAGCTCCTTGCATGGCAGGAGTTGGCCATTGGTGCGCAAATGTCCAGCTCCGTAAAGCGCTTTGAGTATTGTGACGGTGTCGATAAGGGATGCCCAAACCTTTTTCCCCCAAGGTCTAATTTTAAAGGAGGGGAGTGAGGGGTCTGCTGAGTGGATCGTAGCCACGATAGTGGCGCGTTCACTGCCATGGAGAAAGCAACAGAAAGACTGTAGATAGGAGGCCATCTTGCAGAACGCACCTTTATGTGCACATGCGCAGTGACACACATCACAAGAGGCCACGATTGGTCGAACCAACTGTAAGTCAATCGACGTGCACAATTGATGTAAGAGCTACACCTGAGTCAAGTGGATGATGGGCTGACGGATTTTATTGGCACGAGGTCATGCGATTGGCCAAAACTGCCTCGACGATGCATTGAGCACCCCCGGTGAAGATAAAGTGCTCTATAAGTTATGTCTTTCAGTCTTTCTCAGCTGCAAAATTGTGTTTACATTGTTGACTCCTTAAAAACAAAAACACTTTGCTATGCAGCGTAGTCTTGCATTTTGCCAAAATCGCACTTGAGCCTCTTAGTAAGTTGCAGATGGTTTTGCTGTTTTGCCTGGAACAATCATGTTTTAGGGTATGTTCTGTAATCTCTCGCTCGCACATGCACACACACACACGTTTATCAATAAGTCTGGTCAGCAAACAGCTTCTTCATTCAGTGGTTTCAGTGGATAAAGCAAATTCTGGAAGGCCCTATACATGTGTTGTTGGTTTTCAGTACTTAAACATTTGTGGCAGGTGTCTGTGGATTCCCACTGAATGTGAGTTTCATTGTACTGGGTTACTCCTGATCACAGCCGCATCGCATTTATAAATATGAATATAGCCTTGTGCCATCAGATTTTTTTTTTTTGTGGAACCTTTATTCAACCAGGCAAAAGTACAATTGAGATATAAGATCTCTTTTACAATGGCAACCAGGCTAAGAAGGCAGCAAGTTTAGCAACTCCAACTCAATCACATACAAGATTATTTCAATTGGTTTTTTTCACCTCCCCTCTTGAAAAAAAAAGAAAGAAAATAATTCAATTCAGTTTTGCAAATTCTAGGTCATATTAATGGCAGTAAAAGTTCTAAAATTGGCAACAATGTACTTGGAAGAAGGATGTTTTGACTTTTTTATATTTACTGTAGTCATCTTCCTGTTTATTTTTAAATTCTGCCTGGTGATGCTATTGTGCTGTTTAACAAGAGGAAATCAAATATTATACAACCATTTCTCAGAGCTGGATTTACCTTACTTTGCTATTTTACAACTATTTCATTCATCACTTCTTCATTTTAGATTTTAGTTTTATGTCTGACGGACAGTGATATTGTTCAACAACAATGTTCACATGTTATTTAGTTATTTTTATTTTATTTGACGGTCATGCTAAGATTTAAGTTACTCTATAGTTATTAGGGACCTGAGTAGATTTTTTTTTTATCACTTATTACATTCTTGGTCTTACTCAAGTAATTACATAGAGAGCCACTTTTTTAATTTGACTTTAGTCATATTCTTCTAAAGTAACAGTACTCTTCCTTGAGTTCCATATTTTGGCTACTCTACCCACCTCTGGGTATCCTCAAATGAGATTAAAAAAAAATAGACATCTTGAAGACACGTTATATTGCCTCTTATTGGAAGAACTGTGCAACTTTTGCTAGTTTTCTTCGTGATGTTATATGATAGCCTCCAATTTATTGACAGCAGTGAGAGTGAGAACAGGTGCAAATGCACTCAAACCTGAAGTATTGTGTTTTAATAAGTTGATGTTTATATACTTTATATTGAATTTGTGAGGGAGAGGTAAATCTATATTCCTTGATGTGGAGATTTTCACCTATCATGGGGGGTTCCGGGACCTATCCCCTGCGACGAACATGGGTTAACTGTCTATTACAAATTTAAAGGCACAGGGCATCATGTGCACATGGTCTATTATGACTTATCTGGTTCGAGTCATTCAAAACAAGTTCTCTATTAACAGGCAAGAGTTCCCAAAATAACCAATGTTCTTAAAAATGAGCCCCCAAACTAAACTAAGCAAACACCTGAGAGCGTAACAGCTCTAACATGTGCGTACGACACGAAGTGGGGCTACTGTTGGCCTCGTTTTCCAATCCTTGTACAGATGGTAACAGATGGCACGTGGGTTGTGAGTGTGCAACGAGTAGAGATGAGAACAAGATTACCGCAACAATTCGAGAGGGCTTCCCTCCATCTGCATGTGCATCAGGTACTCACACGTCTGCTTGGGGATGAAGGGATTAAATTAATACAGTGGCCGCACATGCACAAGAGACATCGACGCAGATACAGAAACTATAAACATACAAAAAAAATGTGGACTGACGATAGGGGGAATAAAAACTGCAATGGAAAATCCCAGCAAGCCGTCTTTGAGACACGTAGCCGGGAATAAGTACACTTCTGTCTTGGTATTATTATGTCTAAGTATTATCTAGAGCAGGGATTACCAAACTTTGTCAGCTCAAGACTCAGGCTTGGTATAATAACTGATTAAGAATTCTCTCCTTTGTATAGAAGTGATGAACTTGTTGATTAGCAAGGCTAGTTAGCAATTCTAAGACGGATAATGTGATGTTGATGACGGGAAGTCCGCCTTCATCCATGCTGTGGCAACTCTTTCTAGCCTTTCTTTTAACATCAATATTTCTATAGTACTTAGTTGAACTTGAATTTTCAGCATGATTGATGAAGGAAATTTAGCAAAATGACCATTGGCCAACCCTACCGAAGACCCAAATAATAATTGCGGTTCCATCCAGGGACCCACACTAGCAAAACTATCATTCGTTGCCATCATATCCACGTGCATGGATGTATAAATTAATGATAAAGGACACAATGGCAAACAATCAACTTGTCTTGACCATGAAAATGTATACCTGCTTGACAACTGACAAAATACTTTGTGTGCATTACCACACAACTACTGTATCTAGCAGTCACATGGCTTGTCAGCCTCCAAACACATTTGACATATACTGTATGTGGTGGTTTTGTACGGAAGTACACAAGTCGCCCTCATACACGGCATTGGGCACAAGTAGATTCCCCTAAAGATCAGTTATTTTTTTAATGATTTTAATTTTTGTGTTCCTTTTCTGTGAGTGACTGGCGACCAGTTCAGGGTGCACCCTGCCTCTCGCATGAAGGTAGCTGAGATACGTTCCATCACACCTGCGACCAAAGTGAGGATAATCCATCCATCCATTTTCAATCCCAGTTATCCTGGTTAGGGTTATGGTGGTGCTGGATTCTATCCCAGATGACTTTCGGCAAAAGGCAGACTACACCCTGAACTGCTTGCCAGTCAGTCGCATAAAAGGGAAACAAAATTTCTATTCAACAATTAAATAGTGCTTTAATTATACAAAATTGTTTTTTGGAGTGGGGGATGGAAGACCGACCCTGAAAATGCTTGTTGGTGGGTTATGCCACACCTATTCATGTAATGAAGGTAAATTTACATTCTGGCCTGGTCCTTCTTTCTCGGTGAATAACAAGAGTTCACTGCAGAAAAGCATTTGGTCCATCAGCGTGTAGTGTTTCTTTGGCCGGACATACTGTACACATGCCAACGTTTTCATTTTTCTTTGTGTAGTGGGTGAACTGAAATGATTTTGAACCCTGCAAATTGCTGGCATCCCATCTGGTTGTACTTCTTTTTAACCCAAATGTACAACAATGCACAGGAATGGCCACCACCACCCCCAGCACACTCTCTTTCAGGCTGTAATAATATGATCCTTTTGGGGAAATTGACATGGTTCCCTTGTCTATGTTGGTGGCGTCAGCCCATCGGACCCCTGTGTGTGTTTAATGGCTACATGTGTCGCTCCCTATCTCCCACTCAGAGTAGCACAGAGGTAGAGGAAGGCTTAACAGCCTGGGAAAAAGTTGAACAGTGTGAAATTACCTTGATCCAAAGATTCCTGCTGCATACCAGCCCAATGAACCCATAACAGAGCAGGCACTCAGTCAGAGAGGGCTGGCTGCGAGGAACAGCTGAGACATTACAGAGGGGGAAGGGGAGAGGAGCCATGGGGAGGTGAAAGAAAGATAAATGGGTGTAGTAGAGATGCCCAGCCCCTGTAATCTACAGTCCACAGTCAGGGGCAGGGGTCAGGGTATCTATGCGGTATCTAATGTACATCCTGTGATAACGCGGGACAACTGTTAGGTTGGGCAAGGCGGATTTGCTGACTTGCTATAGTGCAGTTTCACACTTAGAGGGAGTTCTAGGAGAAGCAGCTTGAAGACCTCATGAGGGCGACAGAATTTGTGGATGAGAACTCAAAATTAAACATACTCAGAGAGCGCAGACCTCCACCGAGGTGTTAACATTTGTCACTTGAGAAATCAATGATTGAATGACTTATATTTTTACATTTATCGGGATGACTTGATGATTTGACAATCACAACAAATAATCTATTTGTGTAGTGTTGACGTTTTAACATGAAAAGGCTTCTGACCATACATTCACTTTAGAACATCACTCAATCTATTTTTCTAAGATGCTCGTCAACATTCTGGCCACGGTTGAGCTAGAGCTGATATTGGGGGAGAGGCGGGCAGACCCCGGACTGATAGCCAGCTAAAAGGGAACATACAAACACAAAATTGATGCTCACATTCACACCTATGGACAATTTAGAGTCTCTAATTGACCTAACATGCAGGTTTTGGGAATCTGGCAGGAAGCCGGAGTAGTGAGTAAATGGAAGCGACGGGTGTGCCAATAAAACTCACAAGAGCGCAGGGACCTCACATAGAGCCGTTGGAACCCCTATCCCTTGATTTAGAGAGACATGCGATGGCCACTGTTCCACTGTTTCCATTTTTAATCATCTATATGAGTAAACTTTTAAAATAATGTCCAAATTGAATATAGATGAAAATGCCAGGTAAAACAGTGGTTGGCGCATTTGTGTCTCACAGTTAGTTCTGAGGTTCTGAATCCAAATCTATGCTCCAGTTTTTCTGTATGCCGTTTGGATGTTGTTGATGGGCTTGTGTGTGTTTTTCGCCCTACCATATTCCTAAAACATGCACATGAGGCTAAATAAAGACTTCAAGTTCCGCCTCGGTGTGAATGTGAGTGTGAATGGTTGTTTGTCAATACGTAGCCATTGTAAGTTTGTAAGTTAATTACTAGCATCTATGCTCCTGAGTTGATAACATGTTGATAACATGAAGTCATTGTTAGCCTCATGCTAATGTTAACACTGACTGCTCAAAGCAATTAACTTGCAGCTGCTGATGCTAATGTGAGCAGCTAAGTTGCTAAATGGCTTACCGTGATAAATCAGGCACAACGTACTTCCTTTTTAGATGCTCGTATATAACTGCAGGTCTGCCATGAAAGGCAAGTTCTGTCTTGCAGGTTTGACATTGCATTTCCCTGGAGTATTTTCGCTGGAATACTCAAATGTACGGGCTCTTGCTCACGCTGACTAGCCGTAGTACTTCCGGGTACGTCACATGGACGACCTGAATGACATTAGAAAAACCCGTATTACCACCGCTGTGCATGTGCGTCACGTCCAGAAAGTAGAGAACAGATGAACAGTGGGAGAAAAAGCATAACTTCAAAAAACATAAACGACAAGGTCAACTATTTAATGCGGACGATTTTTATCGTTGCAGTAACTCGTCAGCTTGCCACTTGTCGTAGCAGTCAAGTCATTTTGCCAGTCCTGCTTCCTACCTATGTACTGTATATTGTTTTTTTTAATTATTATTTTGTTACAATTGTTTTGTTTTATGTACAGACACTGCAGTACTTTATTTGTGGTTAATTACTGCATATAAAAGAGTTGTTTAAGCTCATAAAGGCAGCTTAGAATGCTAAGGGGGTCTTTTAAACCAGGAAAAGGAGTCCTGAAACCTTCAGCGGGTGATGAGCAGCTTTTGTCGCCATGTGTTGGTGTAATTATCGCTGTTGTGCTATGGGTTTCAAGTCAGTGTGAAAGTGATGGTTATAACTTGCGATATTGTTTATTGGTAGATGAGTTTGTGTCTCCAGCCGTAATGGTAATATAATGAAGAATTTGGCTTCTAGGCACATTTGTGAATACGTATCCATTTAGTGTAAACCCCAGCTATATCACGCTTCAGTTTTTGTAATCTTGGTATCATTTACAGTTGTCTTTTTTCCCAATAATTTGGGCAATATTTTTGTGCGATTGTTTTTGGGTTATCTTTTTCACTCTGAATATGTGTTAAATTGTATTGTTTTAAAAGTGGTTAAAGGTATTCCCAAAAATTTAGCGACAGTATACGTTGTAAAAACAGGCCTGTGTTGTATTTAAACGGTATTTCTATTTTGCGGATTTTCGCATATCACTGGTGGAGTGGAACATAATCCCTGGAATGAAGGTGGCTTCACTCTAAATGGTGATGCATGATAATTAGTGAATGAGTACTCCACCCAATATGGAACTCTTGGCAAATGATACATCTTGAATATGATATAAGTCTAGAACATTGCATATTACAGGTTTGTACTGTAAGCGAGCATATGCTTCGATACCAAGTGAACCCACTTTGAGGTGGGTAATCAGTTCTCACGTTGCACTCATTTTCATCAAGTTTTGTCATATCGGAATATCTCTTGCACATCTGCAGATGTAACCTCAACAGACTTGGAAGCGTGACTTTCCATCAGACTTTTTTTTTTTTTTTAAAGACACAGCTCAACTGCATTGGATATGCTGACTGCAGGTGCACTTTGTCTTAAATGCAGAGCAATGCAACCGGATGGGAGGTAGGTCATCCTGCCTGTAACACACTAGCACCACATATAATTTCTGTCTTACGTATCAGGGTTACAGCATTAGTATGTTATTCCAGAACGTGCATTGGAAAAATCTCCTCCCAACTCAGTTTTCTGTTTTGTCCTAATTTTCAGGAAAACTCCATTGATTGGATTGTGATACAAGTAATGTGTTTCTATATAAAGCAAGAACTAAATGAATACAATAAAAGCTCAGCTTTCATTGCTTTCATTACAATTTAAAATAATTATAAAAATACAGGGTACAGTACAAAAGATGAGCACTAGCTTTGTTTGCTTTGTTTGTTTGTTTGCGGGAGACAGGGAATACAAAAAATAAATAAATAAATAGTGAGAATCTGGATAAAGGTGCAGTCGTAGGAATTGAAGTTTTTTTTTTCTTCCACACATCCACCCCCTAGATTCATATGGCGCCTCCCATCTGTTCCTAAGTCTTTCTTAACCCGCTAACTAATGAACAGATGGACAAACACAAATGCACACTTTGTTGGATTGTTTTTCACTTTTATTTACAGATCAGCTTTGAAGGAGGTCTATCTATATTAAACGGAATGACATTCTAATGACTGATGTTCATTACCCAGCATTCATCTTCCATACTGCTTATCCTGACAACTGTAAAACCAACAACTGTAATAATGGCCAATGAAATTATGCAGAATACATGCAATGGTACCAAGACTTGCACCAACTTGTGTTTTTTTCAAGTTATTAAACATCACTTGGTTACATTTTACTGTGAGGCAAAATTTGCGTAACAAGTCCGTTCGAGTAAAGTGAAGGAGGTCTCGAGCCTGGATTTCAACCCGTAACCTGTGAAATGTGAGGCAGATGTGCGAACCAGTTGTTCACCATGTTACCCAGATATAAACAAACATATAAATGGGAAAGTCACTGAACTCAGTAGATTTTCATATAGGCCATTGGTGATTGCTAAAAACCTTTACAAAATATTTTTACTGACTTATAATTCTCACCTTTGCATGGATTTTAGGATGTCTGGACTGTCAATGTGTCTTTAACTTGGTCATGTTTCTGACCAATGATTTAGCACGTTGTTTTTGACAAAGATAAGAATAAAAGTGTACTGTTCATATAGACATACAAATGTTTCCATCTATTTTTTAATTTGATGATGCCAGTGTCATGTCAATATATTTTGTTATCGGCTGAGTTTCTGCAAATTTGATGAACTCTACGTCTTGTTTTAATCACAAAATAATGTTGCTAACACTGACTTCTGGAGTTGGAGTACTTGCTCGTTGATATTGTCTGGACACAGACAACATAAAGCAACGCAACATGTTGATTCACTCCAAAGGTCGAGGCGTACTTTGCCATAACATACTGCTAAAAGACGGCAAGCCAATTCAACAAAGCCACTTGACCTTGGTTGGACTTGGGCTTACAAAGTCCTGCATATTTGCAGGAAGACCCATATATCCAAATTCCATGACAAAGACTTCGCATTTTAGGTGTCTTTTTGCACTTAACTGATTTCATAATTGTCATATAAATGTTTTTTAGAATCAGAACTAGGGATGAGAAAAAAAACAAATTTTAGGTAAAGTAGCCATTTCTACAAGTAGCCGTTTGCAGCGCCCCACAAAACCCTAACCCTAACCCTATACTGGATGTATAACAGCCAAGTGTCTTATTTTCCTTCCAAATAAGCATGCCTGTGACTGACAACACGCAGGGGATCAGAAAAATGACATGTAACAAAGTATGCTTGTATTCAAAACATTTCTATCCAAAATGTGTCACAAAAATAATAGGAAGCTCAAAATGGTTGACTTTGACTGAACAATTGTGTGTTACATGTTGGATGATAGTTTTATGGTTAGGGAACTGCAGAAAACTGTGAGGTGGGGATCAGTAAGATGGTGACGTACCCGTTTAAGTTCCATTATCTCTGGAATGTCTACTGTGGAATAAGGAAGCACATCAGAGGCTGGCATTTACCTCTCAATCAGCACCCCAACCCCCTCACCCCCCGTAATCATGTTAGCGCATACATAATCACATTTCAATTACTGACAGGAGTGTGACCCTTGCCTCCCAACATGCCTAATCTAATACATGTGTTTCCTAAAACACAGAGGGATGCCTTGTTGTGCTAGACAGGACAGCAAGAGGGAGAAAAAAGAAGCATGCATCAACATGCTGTGTCATGCCGTGGCTATAAAAAGGGGCATCGATTGCTGTTTCCTTCTGATCCTGCCTGGGAAGCGAGCGGCTATTTTTAGCGTACTGTACATAGCCCGTGGACATGAGGTAAACACTCCGCTGGATTCACAGTGAGGAGGAGGAAAAGACTCGGACACTGCATGGATGCTAAGCTAACAGGAAGTTTGTGGTAGGACGCAACTAAAATGCATTGCACCATGCATGAGCCGTTTGGTTGGAATACCAGGGGTCACAGCCCTTTCTGAAAGCTGCTACTCTTGATTAAGGTGAAGGGCTACCCATTTGAGATACATTGAAATCACAAATTCCCTCAAACAACCTTTATTTATCCATTTTCCTCCCACATCCCATAAACATGCATTTATTGGAGACTCTAAAAATTGCCCCTCGGTGTGATTGTGAGTTGTTGTCTGTCTCCATGTGGCCTGCGATTGGCTGGCAACCAGTTCAGGGTGTACCCTCCCTCCAGCCCGTTGACAGCTGGGATTGGCTACAGCACTCCTGCGACCCTTGTGAGGAAAAGTGGCGAAGAAAATGGATGGATGGATGCATGGATGCAAATGCAAACTGCCAGATCTGTCCTACTGTATCATTTTATTTGATCTGCTACTTCACATTTCTTGCTAAAATATGTACTATGAAATTATGATAATTGTATTGCATTGCAAAGCTGAGATGTTGGAACTTTTTGTTTGCATTCACTTTGAACAATGGTGAGATACTGCCTATTTTGGTTCCTAAACCCCCTTTTCCAACACATTTTACAGTGGTTTAACACATTTTCCTTGACTGTCTATACAACTAAAAGAGAACACTGCAAAATGATCAGTTTCTATTATTTTGAAAATTATAGGAATATATTTTGGTAAATATGAACATTTGTTTTATTGTAGAAACTACGTATTGACATGAATCCAACTAAAAATATTGTTATTTTCTGTATTTTCAGAAAATGAAACTTTTTTTTTTTTAATTAGCTCATATTTTTTTTAGGCATACATTTTTACAATTTCAGTCATAAATCCCCCCTAAGGCAAAACGCAACTGCACTGCATAACAAAAATGAGTTTAACAACCAAAATAAAAACAACAGCCTATGGTCCCCATTGCTGTATGCTGAGATTTCCTTCATTTAAAGTACATCATGGTGGAAAGTGTGGTGCATTTAGTCATTGTCTGATATTTTAGCCCGCGTGTGTGTGTGAGTGAAAAAAGACACAATGACATCAGATAAGTGTAATTTGAAAGATTTGATTATCTGATTCTGATTATTATGATAGTAATATCTGCTATCTGAAATTGTAAAGTGGCACTAACTTCAAAAGTCAACAAAGAGGTAAATTTGCTCCGTGGTCCCTATTATTTGGGTTTTGGATGGACAACAGAACACTCTTAATAGTGGCATCCAAGAATCTCCCATCCTGTGTGTATTTGTGTCTTTATCGTCTTCTGCTTTCTGTGTGTTGGGGGGCTTTTTGTCACCACACTGTTCAGGAAAGTGGAGGGAAAAAACTACAGACACCCTCAACTACAAATCTATCCTGTCCCCCATCACTGTTGGAAAGCTCTTTTTTTTTTCCTATAAAACTTTTTTTTCCTGTCTTTCTTCATCTCTCTGGTAGTGCGTACCTCGCCTTTCAATCTGTAATTCCCACTCTGTCACTCTGTGTCTGGATGCTTAGCGGGCTTGTGTCGTTATTATGAGGCAATTTGTGTCAATGCTAACATCCCATTCATCATCGCGTGTGTGCATGTGTGTGTGTGTGTGGGGGGGGGGGCAGTTTCCGCCAGGGCTCAGGGGGCTCGCATACCTCACCTCTCACATTTTCACCATGGTGGCATCCGCTCCTCTCAGGGGTAAGAGGTCAGAGTTCCAGACCTCCTGAGTGATCACTGACTAGTCGGGAGTTCTGTGCTGGAACCTTGCTTTCCCAGCCCCCCATCCAGTGTGGCACCCTGCTCCGAAAAGCTTTCTTACATTTCAAGCTCTTCCCCCTCTCCTGTTGGTTACGGAAACTTTGCTCCCTTCACGTGCATTGATAAATTCTTGCTCATTCCATACGTATAAAATCACCCCCCAATTACAGGAGCAAATAATTCCAACCGTAATCAGAAGTGCCCAAATAAAGTTAATATAACTTGTAAGTTTACCTGACGTGTCCACGGAGAGATTTACACCCATCTCCCTCTCCGAAGCTTTTCTGAAAGCTTTCTTCCACCCGCAAACCTCCACTGACCCACCCCCCTATCACATCAATGGCTGACAGCCCTTTCTCTCACTAAAACCCCAGCATGCGGGACCACGGTTTATTTCTTATGAATGAAAGGGCCAAACGAAAGTGCATTCCAGTCTCTGCTTCGAGGGGGAGCAGCTGGCTATTTGCTGCAGTCTGCGTCTGACTGTCTTGTGTTTTACCTTCACGTTTGAGACACTGGAGAATTGGACGGAGAGTAAATACATTCTCCTGGAAAAGAAAAGAGCCATCATCAACACGATGACTACGACGACGATGATGACGACAATAAGGTGGCCATGGAGAACTGTGTGAATCCTGCTGGTTTAAACAAAGGAGGAATTGAATGGTCCACATTTGAAGTTAATACCCATTAGGTCATCGCTGCCAAAACTATTCCCTTCACGATTTTACTTTCTGAGAAGTGAGTCCAATGTTTAAATGATAAACAAATGCTTGTACAACACATGTTAAATGAGATTCCTTGTTGTGAAATTCCTCCTGCTTGTTTATTGACACGCTATTTGCTGTAAATTTGCAATTTGGCTCCGCTGTGTCGAAGGCCGCCAGAAGGAGCCAGGCACGGGGAAGGGAAGGCATGTGGGGCACGTAATTTCGTCTCCATTCCTCTCCCTCTGCCAGCTTCTAATTATGCCCAATTACACCTTTAACACAAGTGGGCCGCTGTGGACATTTCTCAGGGTGTGAGGTCAAGCATTTCCTGTGTCTGTGAATGACCCAACGTCAGGGGAATTGTCTTGCAGGGGCCTCCAACTCTCCCTCCTTCCATCATTCACTCTCATTGACCCCTCCTCCACTAAGCCCTGGTCCCCAGACCTCCAACGTTTACCAATGAGCCAGATAGTTGGGACTTAGCCCCTTTGACTTGTGAGGGAGGGCTCTCTCCTCTCAAACACAAACAAACAGGAGAATGCCTGCTGACGTTCACGCAAAGACTTTGCCAGGTCACCTGTGCATGATTGCACGATGCGGTTGTGAATTGCAGATGCAAATATAAGACATTATCTTCTTATGAAACTCTAGAGTAACCAAGTGAGAAGGTAACTTGACAGGATCGAAACTCAAATTCCATTCATTTTCTTTGAAAGTCAAAGGCAATCACGCCACTTTTGCAGTATTGTGCTCCGCTTCCGCTTTGACACTCATCATTCTCAGGTTACAGGGACGGGTTTTCTACTTTCTCATGGAGCGCGTTCCCCCCCCCCCACCTCTATTGTTAACAACTCACCTTGAGGTGGCTTTTACTGCGAGCCTGACTGTTAATTGCATATCTAATCTCATCTAAATGACTGTGAGTGTTTGTGCGGGTGCATGTGTATGCGTGTCGACATGTGTGTGACTCAGAGCTTCAGGAGGGATTGGAGGCCACCTCACAATAGTAGTGTACCAACAGGTTGGGTTCCCACACCCTGTAGGAAAATAAATACTCCATAATCACTGCCTATCAAAACAGGGAACATACGAAGGGTGAATCGAAAATGGTACATTCCACTGGAAATCCATAGCGAGCAAGTACATGCTTGCGCCTCAGCACTGACATTTCAGAGGCACAAGGGAGAGATTAGCAGCACATATGGGAGGGCCACAAAATCAGGATGAAAGATGGTCGAGGGAGATGGGGGTTAGGCCCCGTATTTTTATTACCGGTAGATGAATTGGTGGTGAAAGTGACAGTAGGATGAATGAAGTGGAGGTAAAAACCTGCGAGTAGCGCAAGTGAGCGGTTGGGCAGTGTGTTTATTCAACTTAAGTAGCTTGAGTTTATGTGCAAGGCAAAAGTGGAATCTCAAAATTTGAATTACCCTGAAATCTTGCGCCTTTTAGAAGGAAATAGCCTCAGGTTGTACAAAACGCCAATGGTGAAATTGGAGTCAGCACTTATTGTATATCACACGAGGCTCCCTAGCTCAGTGGTTAGAGCACTGATTTGGAAAACCAGGGGTTGTGGGTTTATATCCCACTTGGGCCTCCACTCCCTGAGAAGGGTTCTGTCAGGAAGGACATCCGGCGTAAAAATTGTCCCAAACATATGTGTGTTCATCTGAGATGACACGCTGTGGTGATGCCGAAAGAAACAAGCACTTATTGTATATCACGCAAAAGCTGACTTCTGTACATCAAAGAGTACATCTAATTTATTTGGCCTTTTATGTGTTGGATTTTGATTCATTTATTTTTTTACTACGCTACCGATGGAGGGCACCGAGCAGCCATGGTGGCATCAATTAATAGAAATTTTGAGCGGTCTGAGCCAGCCAGGCTTTTTCTGCTAAGCTCCTGCTCCTGTGACCTAAATTTCAAACACGTGTTGCACAAACGCATATAAATGTACTCATAAAACTCTTCCAGTCATACTATTCTCATTTCTTTCGACTGCACTTCTTCCACTCAATGGGCTGCCATGCCTGTCTAATCTTCCCAGGTCATACTGGCCAATGCAACTTCAACTGTGTTAAGTCTTTGACCTTAGATGCTCCACCTCAGCTGTATTTTTATGATCAAAGTGCATATGCTACATCGGCAGATGAAGAAACAGCTTGCATCTCCAACCCACAATCCTGCAAGGCAACAAAGCGGTGGATGCAGCTCCGGCAATGACCTTGCATTTCTGCATATAAATTGAAACAAATAAGATGGGGGAAAACAAGTTCATTAGGAATTTCTTTTTTGTTAATGCGGAGTAGTGTTTGACAATCATCGGAGTAAGATAAGAGAAATGAAAAGAAGCCATTTGTGACAAAGAGCTAAAGTATGAGGAAACCACGCTTGTGTCTGAGGCAGGCAGTGGGAACGCCGAGCGCAGTCTTAGTCTCAGCTGTTGTTCCAAGCCGCACATTTATCACACAAGCACTTCCCCGGCTGGAGAGGAACCTCGCGGGCAGCCGTGGAGAGGCGCAGACTCGCTCAAGTTACGAGATGACCCTGAACACCAGAGAGCGGCAGGTCTGTGGGATGAAAAGAGACCTTGTGTTGGCCTCTGTCTGTCCGTGTGACTTGAAGTGCTGCCCCACGCTAAGGTAGACTGAGCCTTGAGAGAGACAAACTAACTGGTTAATATTTGTGTCATCCAATCACATTGCGGGCACAAGGAAGAGGAGGAAAACCGAACTGGGCGGAACACGGCCTCAAGCTGTTAAACATACTGCCTTCTCCTCCTTCACATTCTTCTCCTTGGAAAAAAAAAAGAGCAGGATTGAGAAGGTGAAAGGAGTGGGTGAGAAAGAGAGGGAGCAGACACCAACCTTCACCATACTAAGGACCATTGTATGGAGTACTTCAGTGAGCTAGCCATTATAGCAAAGCTTTTCCAGGTTTGGGCCATCTGTCACTTTTATGAACATTGCACGAGGAAATTAGGTCTTTGGGTTGCTTGGCTGGGCAAATAATGAGCCAGTGAAAATGATTGTTATCGATGACCCGTTGGCATTGCTCTCATATGGAGCCAATCAAGATGCAGCTCCAGAGGCCGTCTTAACAATCAGGGATAAATCAATTGTGAGTTACGGGTCAGGCATACGGACAGGCCTGGGAACAAGGTAGAAAGGATCAACTACGGAGAGGAAAAAGTTTGGGGGGTGGGTGGTGGTGGTGGGGTTTAAAGGCGGAATAATTTATGGTATACCTGTTTTAAAGACTACAGTGGAACGTCCTGCATACCTTGTGAGACCTCTGTGGGTCTCTTGAGACTTGAGTGAAAGTGTGTTTTACTTGTTCTTTAGATTTTTTGAATGTGTTTCTTTATGATACTCGTTGAGCCCCACAAGGTTATGAGTAATAGAAAGAGGATGAAATGAAAGAGTCTGGGAAAGTCGGACAAAAATACTAAAGAGGAAGAACAGTATGTACAGCAGAACGTGAGCTGCGTGTGGTCTTCGTTTACAGAGGCTCGTCATTGCAGTGAATGCTGAAAACATGTTTTTATGGTTGAATAGCGTAGCGTTTTAACTTTCTAATTTATTTGCACGGAAGTAAAGAATGTTGCAATGTCCATGTCTGGCACTCTGAAATTGTTGGTGTTCAACCTTAGAGATTCTCGCAGTCAGGTGACTCACGCAGGGATGCCACAAAATATTTGGCATGCTGCAAAGAAGAGGTACAACAAGCTAAGGAGAGGAAGGGGATGCAGAAAAAAAGAGGTATGCATTTCCACGTTGTCTATGAGTTGGAACACCAAGCCCTCTTCGGATGTCCCTCAGACAAAACACCTGATAAGGTCGATTGTGCGCAGCATTCCTCAGCGCAACGTATGTGTGCCGATGAGGGTACGTTGTGTGGTCAACTGTGCGCAGCCAGCTGATACCACCAAGACCTCACAGTCTCCAGCACAGTTCCCACGACTGTAACACAAAAGCTGAACAAACAATGTCGGTACGGACATGTACCAGACCATCCAAAGGTGAGAGAATACGACCGCGGCGTGCACACAAGCGACAGCTCCAAACGGGCAAGACATCCACCTCATTGGAGCCATTGTGCTCAAGTGGAGCTCATTTAGTCATATGCTAATTAAAGGTGACAGGGCTCACTAATTAGACTATGCAAATGCTACAATGCACTCTTTCCAATTCATAGAGATGTTTGTATGGATATAGTTGTTTGTTTTGGAGATGGAGCCTGGCTTTGATCAAACATAGAACCTGGGGGGGAGGATTGTCAGTGTAATTAGATTTTATGTGTACTTAGAAGTGGTGACTTTAATGAATCTGCTCATACTGATGACAAATGACACGCATACCGGTGATATGATAAGACTATGTACTGTTGACATTAGCACATTGAAACTGTCTTACAAGCCTTTAATCAAGCCCAAATACAAAGTGCAAGACTAAAATAAACCAATTAGAGAGCTGCCAACCCTTAAAAATTCCCTTCCAGAAATAATTTGTCCAAATTTGCCAAGTTTCAAAATTTTAAGAACATTTCCATCCCATGTGCAAAATCAGAATCGTTACTAAATGACAGCTTCAAAATTTGGCATTTTAATCTTTTTATTAACTTTGCAATAGTGAACGCAGTTGCAGCCTGAGTCAAAGTAGCAGTCAATGAAATTTCGACATGCCATCATGAAATATATTTGTATTTATGGATTAATGCATCTTCAGCAATTTTGTTTTTGGCCCTGGTAAAAAGCACACATACAAACAACAAAAAATTAAAGCAGCTTAATCCAATCTCAAACATCAAAATTTAAATTCATCATGATTATGCACACAATAATATTTCTGATAGAAGGAATTAGATTAGTAGTTTACATTTAGACAATTGTTTTGTTCTCTATTCTGTGCAATGTACTTCTAGAACAGTAGTTCCCAAAGTGGAGTCCACGGACACCCAGGGGGTGAAAAACGTCTTTCCGTGATGTGACCACAAAAAAAAAAAAAAAATTGTCTGTAAGATAATCATGATGTGAGAATTGCCCTTTTTAGTGTTGAACCACATTTTCATTTATTGTGCAAAAATAAAAAGCAAGAGCACGTGAGTCACTAAAATTGAATATTTCTTTGTACCAGAATGGCTTAGCTGTGTCCAGCACTACATTATTGGCAAAAATTGAGGTTAGGTTGGGGTTCCAGGAGCTTTTTCAACGACTCACTGGGGGTCCAGGCCTAGGTTGACTTTGGGAACCCCTGTTCTAGAAGTACATGTAAGAAGAAGTGCAATTATGTTTTCTCTGGCATGCTATTTATATTACATATTAAGATTTTGTATAGCCATAATTGCTATGGAAACAATGCAAATTTCCCCACTGTGGCACCTTATTTTACAAAGTTTTCCTGACAATAATAGCATATTTTTAACCTGCCCAAGTTCTGGAGTGACTTGTACAGCAACATACTAATTCATTTGAAGTTCAGATGCAACATCCGGTGTGGCTATGTATTTTATTTTAAATTTATATTGCTGAACACAGAACAATTTGCCTGGTATGTTGTCATTCATGCCCTGTGATTGGCTGGTGACCAGTTCAGTGTGTACCCCACCTCTTGCCCAGAGTCAGCTGAGATAAGCTCCTGCACTACCATAATCCTAGTGAGGATAAGCGGTATGGAAAATAAATGCATGAATTTCCGTGACAAAATGCTGTTAAGGTTAGTGCTTAGTTTTTCTAGTTCATTATTTTTTTTCACTGTTTAGTTGAGCTGTAAAGGTATCCCAATACCCTAACTCATATTGTCCTTTAATAACGCTTAAACATAAAAAAACCCAAAACAAAACAACTAAGCAAATCTGATTGCTTTCCTAGATGGCGGTTGTCAATTCAGCAGAAAAACACACAGAAAAAGAGGAACAGGCTCTCCAAGGTCCCTCCTAAGGCGCTGCGTTATGTAAGAGCGTAACAGCAGCGAAATCATTTGTTGGACGTTGTTGATGCGGATTCTCAGATCGATAATCATATTGCATCTCTCTCCCAGTCTCTTTCCACACGCAGACATCCGGTTGGTCTGGTTTCATGTGATTTTTGGCGTGGTTTTCACTCCCAGCGAACTTCCTGACAGTTTGTCCTCTGGGCTTTCGACAAGCAGATTGGAAATGTCAGTACATCCTCAGGTCATGCAAATGTGGACTGTGAGTTCTTTGCCAGAGTGGGGCGGCTTCAGTGCGTCTTTATCTTTTACTGTCATTCACGCCACCTGCCAAGGATCCAGCCTATCTTATGAGTCATCGTGCGGGCGTCTCTGCTTGATCTTCAATTGTGTGCACACTGCACCGAAGTGGATTTGTTTACGATGAACTAAAACTAAAGTAAAGAAAAACTGAGGAAGACTTGTTAGATCATATGACAGTGGAGTTGGGTCATATAAGGGGTGTAATGTCATATAATTGCAATCAAGTATACGTGACGGCTTGTGTGATAGAACGGAAGATCCAGTGGTTTCTAGCCAGGGGAAAATGGTGGGATGGAGATCTATTCTAAAAGAGTTAGTTAAATGGACCACCGTTTTCACGCAGTTGGCTTTAAATGCGTCAGGTCTTACATCATTCGTTATAAATAGGGTTTGTTATTCAACCGATGCAACATCTGCAATCTTTGATTGGAATAAGGACCCATTGAATCCAAATCCATTATCCAACGATCCACTCATGTTCTGTACAGGGTCACAGAGAAGCCTGTGCTTGTCCCAGCTGACTGAGAGACGGGGAACACCCCAGACTAGTCACCAGTCATTCAGATTATAACGGTGCTACAGTCCAGCCACTGCTTGGCTTGAACCAACGCGCCACAATCACAATGGAGCCGGGAAGAAACAAAGTGCTGCACGAGAATGTCGGTGAAGCTCAATCTCTCGCTGCCTCAAGAGAACGCTGGCCAGGTGGCGAACTCAACTCTCAACCGCTGAGGACGGCACACTGTGGGTTCTACCGTTCAAGTCTAGCTGTACCGCCAGGACAGAAACATTACCACAGGACATTTTCTGCTTCTTTTTCATGAGATCCCACATAATAGTTGTATAAGAAGCGTAAAAGAAGAAGGCGCCTTCAATTTTTACACAGAACCCAGCAAAGGCAACGACTGCAGGAGAAGTTTCTAAACAAGGATTGGAGGTAAAGTACAATTACTTCTTGAGTTTACTTAAATACATTTTCAGGTATTTCTACTTTAGTTGAGTATCCATTTTTATTTACTTTTACCCCCCGGCTTTGAAACCAAATATCTGCACTTTCTACTACTGTCAAAATAAGCAGTTACTTTTTTTTTCAGCTCTGTAGATGATGATAGCCAAAAAAAAAAAAAAAACACGTGAATTCAAAGAGGTCAAATAAACCGCAGTTGATTGAATAATTAATCAAGATCTTGGGGACTTTAAAGTGGAAAAAAAACAGACACAGTAGTGACGGAGGAACATGAACGAGGGAACATTAACGACAACAACAAAACATTTTGAAGGAGCAAGAAACTCCCCATGCGTGGCCCCTTTTAAGATAATTTTTTAGTGTTGTCAGCTGCAGGAAATCATTTGTGGCAAATGTGTTGTGTCTTCTCCCAGACTAAAAAAAAAAAAAAAAAAACCACCAGCTTCTTGCGTTCAATGACTCTCTGTAAAATGTGAAAACATGCATTGTGGTATTTTTTTTTCATTAGTTCACAACGTTTGGAAGCTCCAGGAATGTTACCCTATTTGACTAAAATCAGAATATTCAAATGTATAACAAAGTCAGTGCTAGAATAGTGGAAGATAAAAAAAACATTTCAAATGTATGTGGTGGCACGGGGATCAGCTGGAAGGTGTTGGCCTCACAGTTCTGAGGTGTCGGGTTCGATTCCGGACCCGCCCGTGTGGAGTTTGCATGTTCTTCCCATGCCTGCGTGCCCTGCGATTGGCTGGCAAGCAGCAAAGAAAATGAATGGATGGATGGATCATATGTATGCCTCCTTTTCTTGTCTTCCCAATTGTCATTCATTAATTAGACAGGATGGTTGCGCACACATTTTATTGTGGATGTTTTTCATGCCACTGATGCAGACATATTAGATCGTCACCATTCAAGTACAACCATTTCAAGAGCAACCAATATGAAGAATATATTGAACAGGTCATTGTAAAAATGTAGAACAATAAATAAAATGTGCAAAAAAAAAAATCCCTCGGGCTCTGTTCACAACAGTTGAACTTTAACAAGTATTAAATATTTGGCACAGAATAACAGATTTCACATATTAATCCCTCAACAGGAAATATACACATACTGTTTGTTACTGTTCTGTAACTGCTGATCAAGTTTCAACTTCCAGGTTAAGAGAAAATATAACAACTTTAATAACAGCATTGGTAGATGACGGGCAACCTGATTTTAGTCACTTGGAGCACTTTTCAAAAGTCTGCAGCATCTCAACTTCATACAAATCTGACATCTCAGCTTGTTGGTGTTAACGTAGCTTGAATCCAAAATGTTGAATCCACATTGTCGCGGTGGCGTTAGCCGTTGAAACTAATTCCATTGATGCTGTTCAAGTTTTTGTAACTGTGCAGCCACCCACTCATTGTCAGAAAACAGAGCTTTGCATACGCTAGTGACCTCATTCAAACAACGTGCGCACATGCAAATGCATTCACTCAAATACACACAAGCAGCTTGGAAAATGGATGGACAGATCTTGATGTTTCACCATTTTGAACTCACATTTACCATTTTACGCCAATATTTGAGACATTTTGATGGGCTTCTTTGAGAATTCAGTCATGAATCAGTTCTAACTTTAACTCAATTATCAGTTCAAGAATGGGAGTCACTCACATGAGTTCAGGAATGCAAGCCACGCAAAATGAGTTCAGGAATGCAAGTCACTCACATGGCATACTTTTTGATGCCGGATAGTCGCCGTTACTGACGCAACTGACCAGTTTTAGCCTGGCTTGGGAAGGTCAGCATTTGGTCTAATGGCACTGTTGAGCATCCATCCACTTTTAGTTCCGTTTACACTGAGTAGGGTCGCATGGTGGTGGAAAGCCCTTCCCAGCTGACTTAGGGTAAAAGGGAGACTGGACCAGAACTGGTTGTCACTCAGTTGCAAGATGCATACAGACAGATAACCATTCACGCTCTTATTGAATGGGAACGAAACCCACGCTTGCCTTCCCAAAGTCAGGGAAGTGAACCACTGCACCATCCTTGACACTGACAGTGTTGCACCTGAAAAAATTGAATGAATGAAAGTTTAAAGTTCACTTAGTTCACCGCTGCCTGATGAACGTTATTGACAACATGCTCATTCGGGCACTAAAGACATTTTTGAATGAACGTTCATTGTCATTCGTTTTTCTGGTACTTGTCCCTGCTTTTTGGAACCTGTTGCAACCATAAAATTCCAAGCTAATGATTATTTGCAAAATGAAAAAGTTTCATCAGTTTGAATATGAAGTAACTTGTCTTTGTAGTGTATTGAATTAATTATAGGGTGATCAGGTGATGTACAAGTCATTCTATTCAGTTTTTATTTGTGTTAAAACAGCGACCCAGGGGGCGCACCCTCCAGTTTGAAAACCACTGTTAGTGGTACATGGCCTCCCTCTAGTGGTATGCACAAGAATCACTGAATTAAATGTTGAAAATTGATAATGTTGCAGTGGCTGCAACTCTTTTTGAAAATTCAGTAAAGTACATTTGTTGGGTACAATTCAGTTGTATATTATTTTGCATTTCACCGTTTTGACAATATTTCAAAGATTTTATTTTCTTTCCTTTCAGGTACATTACATTGGACCAGATTTATTATTTACATTTGTGATTTTCATATATATTGTATAAGTGCAGTCTCAATGTTCTAAAACTGTGGAATGTTACAGTGGCTAATTTATATATCTATATATATATGTGCGTGCATGTGTATGTGTGTGTGTCACGGTGTAGCTACAGGTTAGAGCATCTGCCTCACAGTTCTGAGGACTGGGGTTCAAATCCCGGCCCCGCCTGTTTGAAGTTTGGATGTTCTCCCCATGAGTGAGTGGGTTTTCTTCAGGCACTGCGTTTTCCTCCCACATTCCAAAAACTTGTATTAATTGGAGACTCTAAATTGCCCTTAGGTATTATTGTAAGTGCAAATATTTGTTTCCATGTGTCCTGCGATTGGCTGACATCAACTTCAGGGTGTACCCTGCCTTCTGCCCGTTGATAGCTGGGATAGGCTCCAGCACTCCCAGAGTCCTGTGACTCTTGTGAGGATAAGCAGCTCAGATAATGGATGGATGGATACATAGACACACACTTAGTTTTTTGGGAATGGAACCTAAGCCTTGTTTTTGGAGAACAGTTTGGCCTACCAAATGATTCAATTTTGATGTTCGTCATTGTGGCGGTCCTAGGCGAGCCAAGTGATTTTTGAGGTGGAAAATGGTTGTAAAAGGTTTAAGAACCTTTGATTTATGGTATTGCGTTGTACTCTGATGAGTTTGTTAGCCATGAAGTTTTCAGGCTATGGAAGCAAGCTTGAGCACGTACATGCCACACACAAGCCCACACAGATATCAACCCAGAATCTTCTTGATGTGAGGCGACAACCTTAACCACTGGATCCCTCGCACATATCCATTCCCTGCAGTTTGAGAGACTTGCATCAACAGTCATTTGCTCCATGATCATTGCTGAATGAACACACCCGCATGCACTCCCATGTTTCGACAGGAGATGAATTATTACATGTGACAATTACGCACAATACAGTATACGCCGTTTATGCTGTATGGGCATGTTGCAACTACCATGAGACAAACATCCCAAATCAAAGAGCTTGCTCTTACAAATACGGAACATTTTGTCCAAACTGTATACACAGGCTCTCTAATTAGATGCACACAAACCAAAAGAAGCAATCTGAATTTGACAGTGAGATTAAGAAAAGCTGCATGTGACATGTCTTTCTTAGACGTACTTTATGCCAGCCTGTTGGAAATCAAGTAAGATATTGTTTTCGAATCCTTCTCCCCCTTGAGGTGACAAATGCTGTTGTAATTTTGAAGGAGGTGATTGAGGAAATGATGGCAACAAGAAACGACACCAAGCTTTGTGCAGCAGGCCACGATGTATTGAAATAAATACTCGGGGGGAGGAGGGGGATCCCATCACTCTAGACAGGGGGAGGCAGTTGGTCGATGTACTGTATATTCACTCGTCAGGAAGCAAGTCATTTGCGATTAGATGGTGACTTTTGTAATTGTTTCACTCTCTCGGATAATGAAAGCTTGTGATTCATATTATTATTATTGGGCTTTTGTATGAATGAGAGTATCATACAAGGGCCTTCCAGGTATCATAAAAATGATACTCAATTACAGTATGTTTGCCAGGAAACGTTTTTTGTCGTTCATATGCAAACAAGGAAATCGGCTGAGATCAACAAAGAAAGTTTACACAGGGAGGAGGTTATGGTGGTGTGGGTGGTTCAATGAAACAGTGGACTTTGCTGTAGGAGGCCGCTGTTCGACTCCTGTTTCCAGCTGGGAGGCGAGACTGTTCTTGATCTCTTGGGCTTTTGATTAAGTTTACAGTAGGAGACTGTCCTTCCTTTGTCCAGTGATTACTAATTTATCTTTTCCAGTAGCATGTCCAGAAGTAATTCTCCAAAAGAAAATAGAAATTATCCCATAACCATACTGTGAAACCCACCAACACGTATATTTTTGTGCCATTTGCTTATTTGTTTGTTGGTTGGACTGTGAAATCGATGCTTAACAAATATGCCCAAAATAATAGGAATGGGAGCACACGTTAAAAGTTTGTAGATGAGGGTTCAGTATTTCTTTTAATGCTAGAGTTATCCGCAGATTTCACCAAGAAACATCTCTCAACTGGAAAAGTAGTATCGAAATTCCTCTCTTACTCAGACATTCCAATGAGCCCGGCTGGAAAACTGACAGCCAATCAGCGTTTTCCACGCCTGCAGTGCTTCCTGTTCTGACCCCCCAGTGCTTGTGGATACGTTTCACCGAACAAAGAATGTCTACTATCTGGCATTTTGTGGCTATTTTTTTGTGAAAAATAATTAAAAAACAAACAAAAAAAAAAAGTACAATGTTCAAGTGTTTGAGCCAGATTACACACAGGCGGAACTTGACGTGATGAAGAGGGGGCGTGGCACTGATGACGAACAATAATCCCATTATATGGACCGCGGAGATTTGTTTGATGCTTTTCTGATGAGTTGGTTTCGATGTAGAGATTATACAGCAGGGGTGCCTAGACTTTTTTTTTAACCCCAAGGTCTACTTGTAAAGCAACCAACCTCTCGTCATCGACTGGCGGCGGCAGTGGGGGGTTTGGCTGGTGGGGACGGTGCACGCATGCGTGGCCAGGAAGTGCTGTGTGCTAAGAGCCAATAAAGCGAGTATTACAGCGAGTCGATGCTCCATGTTATTACTTCTCCCGCCATTGAGCAAACGTTACAAAAATAACAATGTACACTGTTCTAACATTTGAACCAGAATACACGGGCGGAACTTGATGTGTTGGAGATGGGGCGTGATGCTGACGGAGGGGCATAACACGGACCTCGGAGAAGATCCAGACAGGCTCGTTTCGAAAGGCTGGTGTTTGCGTTGTCTTTGTGACCTAATGCCAACTGTGGCGGAATGCCAGTGTTGTCGTGAGTTTGAAAAGGTCGAACATAAAATGGAGCGTATCAGAATGAACTTGGATCACGATCAACATGTATGCATAACATAGATACTAGATAATAGATACAAAGTTGTTTGTTTGGACAAAGATGTGTTACATATCAATTTATTTGTGATCAATGACAGTGTGATGAAAGGACCAAAATCGGTGAGTACATATTTTTAACGGTCTTGGAATCCTATGTGAATGCTATGTGAGCTATATGAATGCTATGGGCTATGTCCAAAGTTGATCAAAAATGCAAGTTTATTTTCTGACTGTGGCGTAGGACTATATAATGGTTTATTTATGTTTGGAATATAAAATGCAAAAAAAAAAAAAAAAAATTGGGACTTCCCTAAAGTGATTACACGTATATATCCATCCATTCATTCATTCATTCATTCATTTTCTTAGCCGCAGAGGGGTTGCGGAAGTGCTGGAGCTTATCCCAGCTGTCAACAGGCAGGAGGCAAGTTACATACACGCAGACACTGGGAGAACATGCAAATTCCACACAGGGAGGTCCGGGATTGAACTCGGGTCCTCATAACTGTCAGGCCAACACTTTACAGCTGCGCCACCGTGCTGCCTCATAAAGTACTGTATGTTGTTGCTTATACAGTAGCGGCATGAGACGCTATAGCTAAGAGGCTAATGGTTAGATGCGTGCAAATTTCCCCGCTGATGAATGAGCCTCAGGTGTGACAGCCACAGCTTTATCCCCTTCAGGTTGACCTCACTGCAGGTTAAAGAAAGACAAATTTGGGTGCGTTTTCTCCATTTTGTTGCAGTTTGGTGCACAACATGTCGGCTTCGCTAGAACGAATGGTTGGTAATGCTAAGCACTAGTGACGTCAGGGGCGGGGTCAAGGATGTTTCTTCGGGTCTGGCTTTGGCGCATATCCAGATTTTGCTTGGATTTCAGAAAAGATCTTTTTCAATTTATTCTTCAATTAATGTCTAAAATATATGTAATATTAATATAAATTCACATTAGAGGGTTTATTGTACATATGAATTTTGGGGAGAGTCTTCCTTTAATGATAACTTTGCAGGAAGTGCAGGTATAAAATGCTGACAAAAAATAGAATTGCTTGAGTTTGGCAGAGGTCTGCGTAAATATCATTGTAATTAATGCTTGTAAACAGTAAAATCGTCATTTGGATTTTGAAAAATTTCCAGAAGTTATGTCTATATTTAGTTATTTATGCAAAACATTGTATTGCATTCATTCTTTATACTTTATTTTTATTTTTTACGTACATTCTTTATTACATCATCTGACGCTGACCTTTTGGTGAACGTTCTGAAAGAGGGGACTGACTCTATTAAATCGACGGAAGCAAAACTTTATGGAACGTTCAAGAAACGCCTATATACTTTTGGTCAGAGCTTCTTACAACCGCCCGCTGCTTCGTACAAGCAACAACTCGCCTTCCGCCACACTGCCTTCTAACTTTCGTCTTTTGGATAATTCTGGATTCATTACTCCATTGCTGGAAATAACATTCGCTGACAGGGACATTCGTTCTGAGTGTGGTTACTATACGTCGTTTCGTTCTTTAACTCCTGTAAAGCGTTGGCCTCACAGTTCTGAGGTCCCGGATTCAATCCCGGAGCCGCCTGTGTGGAGTTTGAATGTTCTCCCCGTGCCTGCGTGGGTTTCCTCCGGGCACTCTGGTTTCCTCCAACATTGCAAAAACGTGCAACATTAATCGGACACTCTAAATTGCCCCTAGGTGTGATTGTGAGTGTGGCTGTTTGTCTCGGTGTGCCCTGCGATTGGCTGGCAACCACTTCAGGGTGTACCACGATTCCTGCCTGTTGACAGCTGGGATAGGCTCCAGCACTCTCCGTGACCCTCGTGAGGATAAGTGGCAAGGAAAATGAATCGATGTATTGTGTTGTGTGTGATTATATTGTCTTAAAGGCAATTCAATTGCTTTGTTATATTTTGCTGGTTTGACCGAGGGGATTTCATTATTCCAAGTTTACACTTAAAGTACACAGTCCAAAATACCAATTTAAAAAAAAAATCAGTTTTCTATATATTAAGGGTATTAAAAGCGACAATCATACCCGTCTATAGTGGATTGCTAGCTCGACAGACAGACAGACAGACAGACAGACAGACAGACAGACAGACAGACAGATAGATAGATAGATAGATAGATAGATAGATAGATAGATAGATAGATAGATAGATAGATAGATAGATAGATAGATAGATAGATAGATAGATAGATAGATAGATAGATAGATAGATAGATAGATAGATAGAAAGGAGCAGAGAGGAAGAGGAGGGTGCTGTGCTGCACAAAGGAAAAGCCTGGATTAAGTCATGAGTGGCAAGCGACATAGGTTGAATTTTTAACGAGTGAGATCACATCCTTTTCCCAAAACAGAAGAGGAACTCATCTTGGGGTGGACACGCCACTATCTGTCTGAGTTTGTGCAACAAACGGGACATCCATTACTGTGCTAAGACAGCAGCGTGCAGCTCCTGACGCAGGAGGCTTCACACATCTGCAAACTGCACACAACTGGAGAGCACGCGTCTGTGTGTTTAGGTGAACCAGACGAGCAAGTTCATTGCAATCATGACGAAAAAGGCTGTTGGTCCTGCATGTATGTGCATGTGTGTGTATATTTCTAAATATAAATATGTAGAAAATGTACAATGGAGAGATTTATTTCATAATTTAAATCCTTCTTGACATGAAAAAAATTCAAAACTTAGGCAAAAACAAAATACAGTTCAGTTCCAAAGTAGGGTTGAGCAATTTTGGGACATCATTATTATATCCTTCAGTATATCAAAATATTTAAGTGTTTTAATCTGAAGCCATAATTTGGTATCAAGAGAGGATAACTCATCGGTCAAAGTTAGCACTGAGTTATCTCCCTTTCCTTCCTGACCCAACATGGCTGCCTCAAGTACACATGGAGCATTTTCCAAGAGAATAAAGGGAGAAAGGTCAGTATGCAACAAAGTTTGTCTTCAAAATGCTAATCCATCAGTATTATTAAGGTTAAAAAAAAAGGTAGAAAAAGATGTCATAAATAAACCTAATTACAAAATTTTCAACGATCAGTAAGACTACAGTAAGTATTGTTATAGTACCTGTCTGTATATGTCACAACAGTGTTTGTGTGTAAATATTTGTTATTTGAAGGTGAAGTCACCGTGTGCTGTTAATGCTATTTTTTTGCTAACCTATCAATACGATTAACCATTAAGTGTTAGCAATAAGTTTGGTTTGTGATTTTTGTACAACAAACTGTTTTGTATTTAAACTTCCAATATGTGTATGTTTTGTTTTTGTGTGTTTAGTTTTACAGTAAACTATTTGGGGAGTCAATAGACATCTTAAAGTGGCATTTGACACGTGCTTGCTACTGCATGCAACATGTGCAGTCACGGAATTTACATTCATACACTGCACCATTTGACACAATCGTGTTTTTACGATTATAGTCTTTTCATGATCTTGAGAAACCAAAATCAAAATTATGCTTGATTTTGATTCATTGCCGAGCCCTATTCTGAATTATTTCGATAGACAATGTTTTCAAGAGGAGGGAAGACAGCAAGACTCTGAAACAAAGTCACTGCAGCGAAGGCCTGGCAAAGCATCTCCAGGGAGGGACCTTAAAATTTAGTGATGTGTGTGGCCAAATACGAGCTACCTGGTCCCACGTATTGGAGCAACGCTGGTCTAATGCATAGGCATTTTTTTCTGGATTAGTTTGTCTACTCAACTAAGGCTTAGTGCTTTACACAGCACTACACATATTTTAAGCGTCATGCTATATTTTGTAAAATTGAAGGGAACTGAAAAATATGAGAGGTGCAGACATTGTTGGCTTGTAAAACAGTTGGCAGGTAGAAAAAAAAAAAAAACACAGCTGACTGTTCCATCATACCCCTTGAATTTTTTTCTTAAACACAATATAACGAGAAAAGTCTTCATTTAAAAATATATTCATGTGGATTCGCTATGAATCCTATTGGAATTTGAAATGAAATACTGAGCTGCTGGGGGACAAGTTAGCACATCCGCCTCACAGTTCCAATGACCTGGGTTCAAATCCCAGCCTGGCCTTTGTGGAGTTTTCCATCTTCTCCCTTTACTGCGTGGGTTTACTCTGGGTACGCCGGTTTCTCCCACAACCTCAAAAGATGCACAGTAGGTTAATTGAAGACTCTAAATAGTCCGTCATTATGAATGCCAGTTTGAATGGTTGTTTGTTTATACCTGCCGATTGGCTGGCAACCAATTCAGGGTGTACCGTCCCTCTTGCTCGAATTATCTTCTCTTGGCCTGATATTTCCCTCATCTCTCTAGTAGATTTTCCTCCACCTCTTTCTCTTCATCCCTCCCCTTTATCACCCCTCTGCAGACTGGTCTTTCACTTTGGGGGGGCCCTCAGCTTCCCTCTCTGCTGACCAGGGAGCTTTCAAGGTACCCTGATGGATGTTAATGTCGGACCCTTTCAGATCGTTTTACAGGCCAGGCCTTTGATCTCCCAGCAGTCCTCTCTCCACGGGCTCCCTATCCTGAGAAAATGCAAATCCCCACCTTACAGACACCTGTGAAAAAACTCTCCAGAATGGGGGCACAGAGCAAGTTGCTCAAAAGAAGAAGAGAAGACACTGTATTGTGACATTTGGAAAAAGGAAGCACATTAGATTGCAGTGGCGTGTCAAAGAATGATCGCAGAATGGAGAGCCAGCAAGGGTGGCGAAAGTGAGACACCACAGCTAACAAAGAATGAAAAGAAAAACGGCTACCAAAAGACGACCAGGCAGAAGGAACATGAGGGAATGGTAATCAAGGCCGGATAAAGAAATGCTGCAAGGGCAAAACAAAAGCAAAAGTTTGAGTTAAACAAGGACAAAAGTTCACCTCGAGACCCAGCGTCAAAAACAGGAAGAGAAACGGTTCTAGAGACAAAGCAAGACGGAAATGGCAGAGCAAAATTTGGGAAGGCCTGGACTTAGAATTTAGAATTGTACTCACTGAAGAGGAAAAAAAAACAACAGATAGACAGATGAGCCCCTGCTGTGGAGCTCATGGGAGGCTCCTTCTGTTGGGGGTGAGAAAAAAAAAAACGTAGGAAAGAAGAAGTGATAAAAAGAGAAGTACAGTGGAGGGGACAGTGACAGCAATGAAAGAAGGCCTGGCTGGCCGGTAGCGCTGTAAATAGTGGGGCTGCTGTTGGACAGCTGGCTGCATCTGATCAGAGGACAGCCTGTGCAAGAGCTCGTCTTCCTGCAGCCAGCTGTTCCGTCCGGAGGCGCGCAGTGACAGCACAAGGCTCGGAATTGATGAGCCGGGGCACTCGATGGATTGCAGTGATGTTAACCTCTGTGAAGTGCTGCACTGTATTGCAGCTGGCACCTGATGTATCCCCTTTTAAGAAAAAGAAAACCAGAGGAGGGGGCGATGAAAAGGGATTTATGCTTATGTAGCTGCTTTATGCTCTCTGTCCTTTCTTCCATTCTTCCCTCTCCTCCATTTGAGGGAAAAAGCCATCTTCAATTCATTCATTTTCTGTACAGCTTGTTCATGGTTGTGGGGAGCTGGAGCCTAATCCAGTTGACTTTGAGCAAAAGGCTGACTACGCTCCGGACCGGCTGCCAGTCAGTCAAAGGGCACATGCACGGATAAACAACCATTAACCACTGCTCCTACACTGAAACATGGAGGGCTTCGTTATGTTGTGGTGATGCTTTGGTGCATTTGAAAAAAAATCTGTCTTCAATCTGTACTAGGCATTATCAAGTCAAGACTCCAAGGCATTCGAGACTATTAAGGGTGTCCTCAAGTAAAATCTGCTGTCCAGAAAGCCTGGTCTCAATTTTTTTATTTATTGAAAGGTCTAATCCAGAGGACCTATATTTTTTTTTATATATCACAATCCGAATGTCTTCAATGTCTGTTTCAAACCGAGGCCCTGATGAAGCTGCTGCCGTGTGTCGTCAGGCCAAGACAACCCCAGTAAAGAAAATGGCTTCCTATATAGACAATTGACCCCTCCGTACAGGGCACTTAACCACGCTTCCTGAAGTGATGTCACGCCACGTGCGCTGACGTCAGACAAACAATTAGCAAAAAGGGCGGCGCAGCAAGAAAAGAATAGAGCGAAACTGTCCGATTTACCTGCTGATTTTTCACTCGGATTCTTAGATAACAGTGAAATATCGTTGAAAAGCAGACAGCAAGGCTTCAAGTATTTCAGCGAGCGGTATTTCAAATGGTATTTACATGCATATCGACGGAGAAACCATTGCTATTAGCGCGAGATCTTTCCAGAGTCAAGAGGAAGACCGAGAAGCCACATAATATAATATATTATAACCCAAAGACGAATTCATCATTGACAGTTTCCTATTTTCGTTTTACATATCACACTTGTGTGCAGAATCTGTATATGTATCTGTATAGCCGTTTGTGAACCACCGTATGAAAGAAAAGAAGGCAAGGCTTGATTTACGAGTTGTTTCTCTCGTTTTCTTTGTGTAACGTCACACTCTCCCCTCAATAATTATTCTTGAATTAGTGCCGAACCTACATAAGTCCCGACCGAGTACGACAATCACTACTTTAGTGTCCTCAAACATCCTTCCTTCAGTCTTGGTGTCTCGGTGCATGTCGAAGGCTTTTAGGACCGCTAGTCCGGTTTAGCTTAGCTCATTAGCCGCGAACAAAGAGACATGTTTGTGCAGTCAGGTCCTCGCACAGTATCGCTCAACACAGATCAAGTGTGTCAATCATTCACACGTAGCTATGTTATGCAAGCGAAGAACTGCTAATTCATTTATATGAGACATGTATTGAAAATCAAATATAGGGCATACCTTCGTGCTAACACAGTCCGGTTTAGCGTAGCCGCGAACAAAGGGACACGTTTGTGCAGTCAGATCATCGCAAAATATCGCTCAACACAGATCAAGTGTGTAAATCATTCACACGTAGCTATATTATGCAATTCTTCCCATGTTTGAAAAACATCCAATGCAGGTGTAATTCAACCATATATGTTCGAACCTGAGTTGACAAATGCAACACAAGGACAGGCTTCGGCGAGATCTGACGAAGTTTACGTGGAATTTCGCACCCAAAACACAGACTGGTAGATGCCTCAAGAAATCGACATACACCTTGTTGATGAAATAATAATTCAAACAGATTTAAACGTCTGATGTCAGTGTCCAAATTTCGTCACCTCCTAAAACATCAGATGGATACAGATATTAGCTGACATATATATCTGTATCGCTATTGTACTTCCATTTAAAACGAGGTAGATGCTAGTCAATACTAAACAATAGAACACATATGTACATACTTGCTACCGAAACCAAGTAAACGCTGTGCCGAGTTTTGAAAGCAGTCCTTTGTGAAATGCTTGGAACATATTACTGTCCACTTTGATTTGTAAGTCCAATACGGCTGCTTTGTCTTAAAAAACCTGGTCCATAACCTGCCCATCTGTTCATCTTTCAGCCATTCATGTAAGCTGACTCTGTCAGCATTTGACGCAGAATACTTGTATACAACACACTTCCTCACCATCTTTGCGAGCTCTTTCACTCTTTGGCTAAATGTTGTCTTGACGTGATGTCACATTCCGGGGAGTTCCGGAACTTGCTGAATCTAGGTGACATTTTGAACAAAATCTCAAGACTGACTACTTTATTTTATTTCTGTTGTGTTGAGAATTTTTAAAATATTTTTAATGAAATTTTAGATACATTTGTATGACAGACAAATAAAATACATTTGCTCTGGATTAGACTTTTAAGATGTCGGTTCCAAGTTAATTTTGTAGTTAACACTTTAGGTTTTTATTTCTTCAATAAAAGGGTAGCAGTTTAGCCTTTGTGTCCAGTTCACAGTACTGTGTAGAAGCCCCCCACCGGGGTGTTGCTTTAATGACCTTTATCAAGATGTTTTATTGGAATAAGTAAATGGTAGGACATATATAAAACAGTTAACTGGATTCCGCAAAAATTATAAGATAGAGGTCCTCAAAAAGAGGTACGGAGTGGCATAGGTGGCATTTTGGCATTGGAGAGTGACGGTGCCTTCCTGGGGGTCCTCCTGTGTGGCGTTTGTGTATTCTCCCACTGCTAGTGTGTTTTTTCTTCTGGAACCCCCCTTCTCCACACACTCTAAAAACATCGATGCTACGTTACTAGAATACTCTAAATTGTCTGGAGGTGTGAATGTGAGTAGCAATGGTTGTTTGTTGATAATGTCTATGCCCTGTGATTGGCTGGTGACCAATTCAGGGTGTACCCCGCCTCTTGCCCGCACAGTCAGCAGAGATAAATGCCAGTACACTCCTGACCATTGTGAGTGTACGTATGTGTAAAATTGAGGTAAAAACAATTTTTAAAAATTGCATTTATTAGCCAAACAGTTTATGAATTGTTCAAATATTGTTCAAGGTTAAAGTTTGCAAAGCATGGAAAATTAAAGTCTTAAAAAGGAATTGGAATTGCTCATGGCTGTTTGGTGTGATGTGCCCTGCAGACGAGGAGATGAAGTCAGCCTTTTGCTGGAAGACAACATGCATGGGCTCACTAGCACGATACAAAATGCATGTATGTATCTTTCCAACAAATCAATTAATTAATATATTTGTTGGGCTTGATCTCTTAGGCCCCTTGAATCAAAATCCTTCATCATCCATAAAGGCATTCATCAAGAATACATTGATCCTTCCACTTTTGTGGCAACAGATTGCAAAAGGCCTTTTTCTGTTCTCATTGCAAAAAGTAAGAACCAAAAAGGCGCAGATGCTTAGTTGTGTAGAAGAACTTGAAAGTGGCGATATCAACCCAATCGATCATACTTGGGATTGGAACTAGAACAGCGACTGTGACCATGTCAAACATATCCAGACAGATACAGTCAAATATGTCGCCAAAAAGGTTACCAGAAGAGTGGAATCTGTTACAGCTGCAAACATGTTTTCACATCCTTTAGCAGTAATCTGTCCGCAGAACTTTTTTCATATAGTGCACCTGCAATTTCAACCAGCTCAATGATCTTACGGTCTGTTGAGAAGAATTCATGTGGCCCTAATTCTGTAACATTTTGTATGTAGTCTTCATTGCCCCATCAATTCAGGAGCAGGAGGAGAGGGGAGAAAGCATTGTGTGTTTGTGTGTGTGTGTGTGTGTGTGCGTGTGTGTGTGTATGGGGGTTGGGGTGGGGGGACTTCCCAAGGTCATCCTCTGGCCTCATCACTGATCGCCACTCATGCGTCCTCTGAAGTCCACGTACTTCTTGGCGCTCTCAAATAACCGCCACCACCCCCACCCCGCACACCTCTGCGTCCATCTTCCTTTATCTTCCTGTTGTCCGAACCAAAACAGAAGTAATGTCATCCTCTTCAGAGCTCTGGATGAGAAGAAAACCCAGTCCAATGTCCGCAGTAGCTGTATCCTCCTGTCTGCATGTCTGCTTGTTGTCAGTCCGTCTGTCTGATTGAGGCACATCCGGCCGTGCTGACTCCCCTGCGACTCGGCAAGGCCTCCGTGTCAGGAGGAAGGAAGGAAGGAAGGAAGGAAGAAAGGCCCTGCGGTCACACAGGAGGGAGGATTTAGAGAAAGGGAGGGAGGAAGCGTGTGAGGGTGTCTTTGCTGGACTTGATCCACTCCATTGGAGCCTCTCACGATAGAAGGGCTGTTTGTACAAGGACAAGGCCAAACTCAAAGGTGTGTGTGCGCAAGTGTGTACGTTCAAGTGTGTGTAGCTCTGGCGGATCATAACAGAGAGCCGGAGAGATGACTTCTGCTGTACTTTATTGATGCACTGATAACTGAATACTGTATCTATGTGGCCTACCTGCAAGATACCCTCGTACACACTTGAATGACTGTGTGCATTTGCGCATGCGTGCACTTCTGTGAGTTTACTGTTCATTAGAGAGTGACAGCTTACCTCAGTGGAAATTCAACTGAGTCATCATGTGCAGTGAACACTGGTACATACACACTCAAACGCACCCACACACGCATGCAACCCCCCCCCCCCCTCCACAATGCGCACACAAGAAAAACTTCCATCACCTCAAGTGTGAGCAAAAAAAAACACTTTATGTAGTGTTGCACCAGAACATCAAATGTAGGTAGGAAGTAGGTCATTTAATAATAGTTTTTTTAACTTTTGGTTTATCAATAGAGGGCTGGGATTCAGAGAACGACACTTCCTAGTATGGTTAAGGGGTGGAGGCTGTGGCAACCTTAGCTGCTCCGAAAGTCTTACGGCAAGACCACTTTGAGTAACTTCATTGTCACTGGTTAATTTGTCATGATTGCAGCACCTAAAAGTACCTTCTAATTCAAGTTTTTACTCAGAAAACCAGAGTCAAAAGGGAGAAAAACCGTGATGAGAGAAGTACGGCACTTTGTAATGGCACAGTAAAAGATTTCAAAACAGCCTCAAGATATTTATCTTATTAAAACAGCAGTGGATGCAGGTATGGCAGCTGTAAAGTGCTGAAAACGGCTGGTGTGACTGGTTTGTGCTTGAAAGGAGAAGGAAGGTATGAGCTTGCTGTGGAGCAGTAATCGAGGAAAGCCAAGACAGACATTGGTGGGAGGGAAACCAACAGTCCCTCAATGTTTAAAAACGTTGGTCCTGATTTTGTCAGACAATAACAGTTAACAATTAAATCATAAAACAACACATCACTTCTTGTATTAGGTCACTCTTGTTTTTTTTAAATTGATATTTTTTCCCTCTTGTTTTCTGTGTATACAGCTGATAAGACTCAGAGGAGCTTGAATAGGCACACCCTCGCCTGCTCTTGTTCAATGACTAAAAATAAGCTGTGAAGTAATGTAAAAAACGCTGCTCTATTTACATTCTGGTAAGTTACAGCCGTTAGACTGCACAGTCTGCTAGCACTGTCAAATCGGGGTTAAATGACTAAGGGGAGTTTTCCCTGCCTCTTGTCTGGAAGTGGGATATGAAAAACTGATGGAGAGAAGGTGTAAATTGATGGAGAGAAGAGGAAACTGTAAAACAAGTGGTCAGTGAAAAGGGATCACAGTTCAAAACAATTTCATACAAAATGTGAAGAAATTTCTCTAGAGTCAGATGCTAAGTGTATGTGTGCTGATGTACATTTACATGATGTCATTCCCTCCGAATAGCCAACAGGAGGCGGACGGACAAAGATAACACTCAACGTTGGGAGGATGGTGCCGATACAAATCTCAGCGACTGAATTTATGAATGATTGGGATCAGAGGCGGACGTGGATGAATCTGCGTGCTCTGCAACGTCCCTGGCGGGTGTCACGCATCCCCTCTGACAATGATGCCACCGGCAAAGATCACACAGGCAGCAGGCTACCAAATGCAAAGAGAATGCTTCAAACCATCATTTCCACTTCATTTGGTTATGATCAAGATTTATGAAAGAGCAAGCACATTGATTTTTGTTTTGCTTTATATACTTTTCCATAGAATGTACAGCTAGTTATTGTTATACAGTATGTTGTCTTCCTCTATGCTCCTAGACATGAGCAGCATGCACACAAAAAAGGTTATGTGACATTATCAAGGATTTTTTCCGAGTATATTAAAAACTGATAAATATGAAGTAAATGACAAATGGAGGTAATCTAAGTATGAATTAAAATTCGGTTTTATTGTCCTAACAATATAAAAATTGTTTGAAAGTAGGAAAAAAAAGTTGCAAATGTTCTGGAATACCTCTTTTCTGTGAAAGTCTCGCACCATCTCAATTTAAGATGGGAACAATTTAGACAGTCTTGGGTGAGTAAATCAATCAAGTCAAAGAGCCTTGATTAAACCGAAAGGTTCCATGTGGGCATAACTAGCTGTTTTGTTCACATTATTGCATTTGAGTGACTGAATATACTATCATAAAACAAAAAATGCACATGAGATTATTTACTTACACTACGAGTAGAGCTAAGCAGCATCAGCAACATCCATCATGGACTGTATCATGCCACTGCGAACAATCCCCCTTACCACCCAAACCTCTGGAACAAGGAAAAAAAAGAAGTGAAATGAGCTCGTTTGCATCTTATCACCAGGAAATAGCATTAGCCAAATTGTACTCTCGGGCTAGGGCTTGAAAGGGATGGCATGGCAGTGGCCATCATTAGCCCAGTCCCCTGACATGCGGGCTGCCTCTGATCCACAGCCAGGGGTGGGCAGGAAGGCCGAAGGTAGGCATGAGAGGATGGCAGTCTTGGGTGGGCTCCTCCATTTGGGCCCTGCTAATGGGCCAGCCACCATCAGGCTGGTATGTCGGAATGTGTGCAGCCGCTGCTCTTGCAGATGTCAGGGGATTACGAAAAAGCAGGACCAGATGATTGCGGAATAAAAAAAAAAAAAAAAAGGGCCTACCTCAATCCACTGCACCACATGGCTACTGCCTGATTTAAAGACCATCCATCTGTCATCTTCTCATCTCTGAGCAAAGTGAAGCCAAACCAGCATGAACGCATAAAAGCAATGGGCTTGTTCTGCTTGGTTTGGTCTAATCTCTGGACTTTTCTTGTCCATTTTTTCATGTTTCCTCCTTGTCAGTTGAAGCAAAATAGTGGAATCCGATCCCAAAAAGCCTTGTACTGCTACCAATGAGAACAGAGTCTTTTCCCAGCAGTTTAGCGCATGCCAGCTATTTCTCCCATGCCCCTTCATCACAGGACCTATTTGTGGAGTAAATGTCATCAAACCAACCGATGATGCAAAAACAACTCATGGATAAATTATGGAATAAAAATACTCTGTATTCATTGAGTAAGAATAATTTCTCAATATAGTCTTGCTATTGTGTTTGTTGCACTCCTATCTGTTCAAAATGTTCTCCCACCACAACTCTTGTTTTTTTGGACCACGATGTTTCCCGTCAGGAACAATGACCCAATCTAAAAGTGCCTCTAAGAGTGACTTTATAAATCAGTCCCACTGAGACCAGCGTGATGAGGTGAATGGCTTTTCTGGTCCTAAGGCAACTCGGCCAGTCAAAATAGTGGCTTTGTCAATGTGGGAGGCATACATTCTGACCTTGGCTACCAGGGTTTTATGACAATCAAAGTTGAAAATACATCTCTCTATTGTATGGAGGGGGGACTATCATTGTTGTTCATTATTGTAGTTCATTCTTATTATCTTTTAACAGTTAACCTATTGGGCACGCTCTGCTAGAGGAATGGGCTATTGCTGTTTCATTCTCAATCTCTTCTCAATCTTTTTATTAAACAAACTGAACTAAATCCATCCATTTTCCTCACCGCTTATCCTCACGTGCTGGAGCCTATCCCAGCTGTCAACGGGCAGGAGGCGGAGATACCCCCGTGAACTGGTTGCCAGCCAATCGCAGATTAATTGAGACAAACAGACGCCCTCACAATCACACCTAGGGGCAATTTAGGGTGTCCAATTAATGTTGCCTGTTTTTGGGATATGGGAGGAAACCGAAGTGCCCGGAAAAAACCTACGCAGGCACAGGGAGAACATGCAAATTCCACAGAGGTGGGTCTGGGATCGAACCCGGGACCTCAGAACTGTGAGGCCAACGCTTTCCAGCTGAAACACCGTGCCACGCTTGATAAAATTATTTTTGATAAATAATATAGAATTTAAAATGTATTTTGAAATATATGCAATATATAAATGCACTGTACACACACACACACACACACACACCACACACACACACACTCACACACATACAATATATAAGGCAGCACCGTGGAACGAATAAAGCGTCCGCCTCATAGTTCTTAGAACCATGGTTCAAATCCTGGCTCCACCTGTGTGGAGCTTGCATGTTCTCCCCGTGCCTGCGTGGGTTCTCTCCGGGCACTCCGGTTTCCTCCCACACCCGAAAGACATGCATCAATTGAAGACTATAAATTGCATATTGGTGTGTGTGACTGAGTGCAAATACTTGCTTGTTTCTATGTGCCCTGCGATTGCTTGGCAACCAGTTCAGGGTGTACCCTGCCTCTTCCCCGAAGATAGCTAGGATTGGCTCCAGCACTCCCACGTCCCTTGTGAGGATAAGCGGTTCAGATAATGGATGAATGGATGGATGGATGGGTAACAAGGGTTATCATAGCCCCATAAGAACTCTTTTTCCATTTTCAATTGGTATCGCAAGTAGTAGCAACATTTTTTATTGCCATGTCAAACAAGGTACCAGTAGATGCAGTAGATTCCCCCCCCCCCCAAAAAAAAAGACAAAAAAAAAACCAAGACCCAGCATTTACGATATACACATTCTTAATGCTGTGCAATTAGGCAATTGACAGGGCTGCGTTCAAATCAGTGAGGTCGTGAATTTTGTGAAAAACAGGTGTGAATCAGGTGGCCCCTATTTAAGGATGAAGCCAGCACCTGTTGAACATGAATTTCTCCTTGAAAACCCGAGGAAAAATGGGTGTTCAATACATTGTTCAGAAGAACAGCAGACTTTGAGTAAATGTTTGATTGGAGAGGAGAAACCTTTTAAAGAAGTACAAAAAAAATATAGGCTCTTCAGATAAAATGATCTCTAATTCCTTAAAATGGAGAGCGAAACCAGAGACGTGGCAGAAAACTCAAGACAACCACCAAAATGGATGGCAGAATAACTAGAATGGCAAAGGCTCAGCCAATGAAGAGCTCCAGGATGATCAAAGTCTGGAGTAACCTGTAAGTACTGTGACAGTGAGAAGATGTCTGTGCAAAGCCAATCTATTTACAAGAATCCCCGACAAAGACCCTCTGTTACAAAAAAGCCATGTGCAGAAGAGGCTACAGTTCGCCAAAGAACACATCAATGGCCGAAAGAGAAATGGAGGAATATTTTGTGGACTGATGAGAGTAAAATTGTTCTTTTTGGCTCCAGAGGCCGAAGACACTTTGTGAGACAACCCCCAAACTCGGAATTCAAGCCACAGTACACAGTGAAGACAGAGAAGCATGGTGGTGCAACCATCATGACAGGGGCATTTTTCTCCTACTATAGCGTTGGACTTATTTATCGAATACTATGCATCATGGATCGGTTTGCATGCATCAAAATACTCAAAGAGGTCATGTTGTCTTATGCTGAAGAGGACATGCCCTTAAAATGGGTGTTTCGACAAGATAATGACCCCAAACACACTAGTAAACATGCAAAGCCTTGTTTCCAAACCAACAAAGTTAATGTCATGGAGCGGCCAGCCCAGTCCCCGAACCTGAATCCAATCGAGAACTTGTGGGGTGATATAAAAAATGCTGCTTCTGAAACAAAACCAAAAAATGTAAATTCATTGTGGAGTGTCGTTAAGGATCTTTGGAGTGGAATAACAACCGAAAGGTGCCACACGTTAATTTACTCCCTGCCACACAAATGTGAAGCAATTATAAGAAACTCTGGTCATATACTGTAACTAAATATTAGTTCAGTGATTCAAAGGATGGGTAAATCCTAGAAACAAAAATGTTTGTACAAAATAGTTTTAGGTTTCTAAAGTCAATGGCAGACTGCTATTTTGTTGGACGCCACCCCTTTCAACCAATTACCCAATTGCACGGTGTTTATATCATGAATGCTGGGTCTTGTTGGTTTTCTGAGAATCTACTGCACCTACTGGTACCTTGTTTGACACATAGCAAGAAAAAAATATACTGAAAACGAGGATTAATTTGGTTAGTCACATTGGACGGCTATTAGTTTGAACACTACTGTATACTGTGGATAGCGATGGGAAGAGGAATCAAAGCCGTTGCTTGTTTATAGATAATGTTAGCAGATAATCAGTGAAACATCACACGTTTATCTCCTTTGTTGAATTTATTGCCCACACTCACAAACACAAAACAGATCAGCATCTACTATGAAAACCATATCGTGTTGCCCTAGGATGAACTGTGCCAGTTTGTTGATCAACATCTCAAATCTAATCGGTCAGGAGGCCTATCGAAATGTGATCTACTGGAGGCCACAGGGGCCACGGGGCCCTCTTTATTCAAAGTTCACTTTCATAGCAATACTTACTTTTCTATTGGGGAGACGAATCCAATGTACTGGGACTCAAAGCTTGTCTTCAGGTCACAGTTTCTGTAAAAACATGCTGTACCTAAATGATCCTCCTAAACAAAAAAACATTTCGTGCTTGTAAATCTCATTGATGGAAGTGAATTGTTGACTGGTTTGCGGATAAATAGAACCAGATTGAGGGGGGCATGGTGGACGACTGGTTAGCATATCTGACTCAGTTCGAAGGACCGAGGTTTATATCCGGCCCTGCCTGTATGGTGTTTGCATGTTCTCCCTGTGCCTCCATGAGTTTTCTTTGGGTACACCAGTTTCCACCCCTTACATCCCAAAAACATTTGTTTGTTTCTCTGTGCCCTGCGACTGGCTGGTCACCAGTTCAGGGTGTACCCCCGCCTCCCACCTGAAGGGACCAGGGGTAGGCCCCAGCACGCCCGCCACTCAAGTAAGGATACACTACGCTACATAAAGTGAATGGATTGATAGAATTAGATTGATTCTCTGTGATTTTGTACTTTACACAAGAAATGTTCTATTAAACATATACAAGACTTTTTGAAATTATTGTATGATACTTGTAATATGCCAGAAATACAACACAAATATAAAGACTCAGGAATGACTTGTTGCATCATGTGGACTGTACTTATAATGTATTATTTCTAAAATATGAGGTATGCTGACAACCTCAATATACAACAATGAACAGAATTACCCCAAGAAATATATATCTTTTCTTCTTTAATAGCATAGGAATATTATAAAAGGACAATACCTGTCATTATTGGGTCCAGACTGGGGGGGAAAAAAAATCTTTTTCACGCATGGATTGGCCTCCAGACTTCAACTCCATGGAGAATTTTTGGAATGTTCTGTTGGAGACTAGAGCATCTATCCAAGTGCGTGGCTAAAGAATATTGTAACAACCCTGGACACAATGAAATATCCTGACGCTGCATAAGTTATCAATTAAAAATATATTGTGTCAAATGTGCTGTAATCAAAGTGGATGTTGGTTCAAGCAAATATTACAGTGACTTTTATTTTGTTATTTTATTTTATATTATTTATATATTCATAATTTATACTTGGATTTGGATCTAAAATAATCTCAGAGTAAAACCATGTTGTATTTTCATGTGATTATGATCTGGGAAAAGGATTTGCTTTTTTATTTAAATTGTTTTTTTTTTCCAGTCATCATATGACACATCAACAAGTCCCATTTTAGAGTGAGTAAGTTCAGTGTATAAGATAAATACATGCCTCGCGATATATAAACTGTGACGCAGTTGTATAACAATTAGATAGCTTCGTAACAATGGAGGTAGTAACTGTACTTTATCAATGAGATTGGGAGAGCAGCAAAGTACATGTTGATTAATGCTAGATGGTCAGCTGTATGAACAATTAGCGACTGGTATGACTGTGTTGATATTTGTATTATATACTGTATAAACAAGTGAAGCGGAAGCACGACGGAATAACTTTTATGGTTATGTTGCAATGCTACGAACTGGTAGTTGAGACAGGATGAGGACGGGAGGAAGACAACCAGCATCTGTGTGCATATGTGTGTTCATGCATGTGTGTTTGTGTGCATCAGGAGCAGTTAGAACGGGACTAAAGCAGATGTTTCCTCTGTTTGGTACTTGAATATGACCATGGAGGAAAAACAGGAGTACAAGCGAAACGATGCACTAATCAGCTCGTGAGGAAGGTAATCAAAGGAGGTTGAAACCATTGACATTAAATGTGAGAAAAACACAAATGTTGTGTTGTGTTCAATTCAATTACTCTCAAATAGGAAAAACACTTGGGATCATGTGGCAAAATTCAACAGGCCAGTATTAGTTATCATAGAGAGATAATGATCATGATGATTCAAGAGTTCCATGTACTTTTAATACTTTCTTATGATCATAATCACAATACAGTATTTGAAGACTGGTCCTTGCTGCAAAATTTTCCACTGAATGCACTCGTCTATTTTTGCAGGTTTCTCTGGGAGGATAGAATGGAAATCAAAAGGTTGGAAACAATCCATTGGTTGTGATTTGCTGGAGACGAAAGTCACCAGCCCAGAAGGGATGAGCTCCAGCTCACTCAAAACCTTCATGAAAATCAGTGTAAATGAATTGTTAGACAACCGTTAGTATTTGGAACTTTTTATTTTTCTTTGCATAGGAAATAATTCCAATGTCCAACTTTTGCCTTTATAAACGTTAATTACTTTGTTTTCCATTCTTAATGAGATTATTCAAGTATAAAAAAGAGGTTAATCAATAAAGTATATTATAACTTAAATCCAATAAAAAATAAGGAAGTGCAGGTGATGGCGGATTACTTAATCTGAATTTTAAGGACGTGTTTGGATGGAAGTGGATCCACTGCTTCTGTTGGATGGGAGCCTTGTCACATCAGCAATAAATTCAGCATTATTTCCATGATTATGTATTTCTTTTTCTTTATAGGTATATATATTTTTATACCCTTCTGTGGCAGCATCATCCATCTGTCCATTTTCTGTCCTGCTTCTCCTCACTCAGGCCGTGGGCATGCTGGGGCCAATCCCAGCTACCTTTGGGCAAGAGGAAGGGTACACCCTGAACTGGTCGCTAGTCACTTGCAGGGGAACTATAAACAAAACGATTCACATTCACGCCTGCGGGCAATTTAGAGTCTTCAATCGAGCTATGACACATATTTGTGGGATCTGGGAGGAAACCGGAGTACCCGGAGAAAACCCCTGCAAGCTTGGGAAGAAAATGCGTGTCCTGTAAACCATCATCTTAGCATGAGCTGAAATCCCAGGAGAGTACGAAGACTCCTGACTGCACGTTTTGCTGCTTGCGCTAAACTACAAATGAGTAATTTATATTTACATCCTATTCATACAATCTTGTTGCCCCAGGATCATTAATATTATGTGATACAGAACGAAGATGCTGGCTATAAATTCATCTCCAAAAACATTTTATCCAAGTGCTCTCTTGCCACCGATGAACATAAAAAATACTGAGTCAGACTGAGAGGTGGGGTGATTCATCACTGTGACGTTATCCAAAAGTAAAATACATTCTTATTTAAAATAAAAAGCAGTCCATTTTAATCATAACAACAAAGAAACCTCTGTTTACGGGAATCCAAGATTTGGAGTTTCCATGGCAGAAACTAACACAATCGCAATACCACTGAGATACTGAAAATGACTGTAACAAGGTCATGATGCCTCTTTTTGACAAGATCATTGATGTACACACCTGTAGCTTGCCACAGAAAAGCTTTATCTTTCAGGAGTTAATCCAAACCTCAATCCAGCGTTCACAATATACAGCACATACATAACTGTTGCCTTAGCCACACAATTTATTTAAAAAAAAAAAAGCATACAAGTTGGAGAGAGAGAGAGAGAGAGAGAGAGAGAGAGAGAGAGAGAGAGAGAGAGAGAGAGAGAGAGAGAGAGTGCTGATTTTGAATACAGTCAAAATCATCACTATTCAATGTTTTATGATGTACCGTACATCAGATATAGTACCAGTTCGGACTGGACACAGCACACAGACCAGCATAATAAATAAGATCATAGCAAACACATATTCACACCAATCAGCTACTCACATGGGCATAGTGGCAAAAAGAAAATGCAATTGATCTTACCTGAGATTTCCTGAGGCAAATCTCGAGAGCTTCCATATGGATAGGATCAGTCTCCTAAAGGACACAACACAGCAGGACTACAATGAATGCATTGGTGGAGATGAGGACAAATGATATAAGAGGGGTGGGGGTGGGGGGGGCATTTCAACTTCCTGGAAGACAGGCAATATGAGCTGTCACACATTTTAACCGGTGAACTTCATTTACATTGATGAGACAAGTTTTCAATCAACCTACCATGCATGTTTTTGGGGATGTGGGAGGAACCAGAGTAACTTCAGAGAACCCATGCAGGCACGGGGAGAAGATGCCAACTACACATAGGCTGGACTGGGATTTGAACCCTCGACCTTTGAACGTCTACTGTGCCACCTTATTGTATTACTGTTTTACATTTTGACAACATATCCAAAATGTTTGATAGTATTTCCAAATCCAGACAAATCCAACGTTAAGTATACATTCGTAAGAGAAAGTATCCATTCCATCCTTTATCTTGGTCGCTTATCCTCACAAGGGTCAAGGGAGTGCTGGAGCCTATCCAGACACAAAATGTCAACAGCAGAGTGCAACGTAAAAAATGTTTGGAGAAGCTAAATTAGACTAATGATTTCTCTCAAGGTTGATTGTAGTTAGAAATGAGCCATCTTAGATTTTGTCAATGTGGTGACATGGGAAATGTCAAACGTTAAAGCTGAGTCTGATTATATAACTCACACATCAGCTTTGAGTTTTCTATTCACAAAAATCATTGCCCGATGTGGATCAGGTATTGCACAAAAGAATTCTCAGAAGCCCTGCGATTAAAAATTGTTAACCTGGATGAAGCTGGAAAGGCTCACAAAAGTATCTCTAAAAGCGTCCCTTGTAAAACATCCATCCATCCATTTTCTTTACCGCTTATCCTTACGAGGGCCGCGGGGGGTGCTGGAGCACATCTCAGCCGTCAACAGGCAGGAGGCAGGATACACCCTGAACTGGTTGCCAGTCAATGACAGGGCACATGGAGACAGACAACTGTCGCACTGACTACCACACCTAGGAGTCTCCAGTGAGTGTACGTTTTTGGGATGTGGGAGGCAACCGGAGTGCCCGGAGAAAACCCACGCAGGCACGGGGAGAACATGCAAACTCCACATGGGCGGCGCCGGGATCGAACCCAAGTCCTCAGAACTGTGAGGCCAACGCTTTACCAACTGAGTCACCGTGCCGCCCCCTTGTAAAACAGTTAACAAATAAATAAAGTTCAGTACTGTCATTTCTCTCCCTAGGAGTGGTAGTGCTCTGAAAACGACCAAAAGGGAGGATCACAGACTGCTCAATGAGGTGAAAAATATAAATAAAAATGAGTAGATATTAATAAAAATTATACAAGAATGGATGTCATTGCAGGAAGCCATTGCTGAAACATCGGAATATTTCACAGTACCACTAAAAAACTATTGCGTGAAAAGATGAAACCAAAGTTGAGTTGCATGGTGGGAACATACAAGGCACAACAAAAAACACCCTCAGACAAGCAGTGAATTATGGTCGTGGGGGAATCATGCTTTTGGAGTGCTTTTCCACCTCAGAAGCTGGACACATTGCTCTCATTGATAGAAAAAAATAATTCCAGATTTCATCAAAACAATTTTCCGGAGAACCTTCTGTCTGACAATTGTAGCTTAACAGATGATGGATGATGCAACAGGACAACGTACTAACGGAAAGAAGTAAGTCAAAAGCAGAATGGCTTGATCTGAAGAAAATAAGCCCTCTGGCATGACCCAGTCAGAGTCCTGACCACAACCTGATTGAGATCCTTGGGCATGACCTCAAGAAAGTGATTCATACTAGACATCTATAACATAGCAATGGCTGAAATGAAAATGTTGTCAAGAGGAATGTTCCAAAACTCCTTCTGAGGATTGTGTAGGTCAGCTTTGCAACTACAGGAAATGTTTCATTGAAGTTACTGCTGTCAAAGGTGCCTCAACCAGTTATTAAATCCAAAGCTTCAAAAGCACATTCACAAGCAGTCGGTGTGCAGGGTTAGGTAGTATTTCTTTTACAAAGTCACATCGCCAACGACTGGCCTGGCATGCATACAACAGTGTTGTGAGGATGAATAGAGTGCACTACTTGGCTGATTCCATGAGAAGTCCCCTTGATTTAGTCTAAATTAGCAAGTGGTCTGGAGATGCATGTTTTTTTTGGGATGTGGGACGAAACAGGATTACCTGGAGAAAGCCCATGCAGGCACGGGGAAAACATGCAAACTCCAAACAAGCGAGGTTGGATTTGATCCCGGCTCCTCAGAACTGTGCAAACCAGTTGTCCGTCATGCTAAAACCAATCTGAAATAATGTATTATTTTTTATTTCACTTGATAAAACCATGCAGCAAAGACAGTTTCCTGATCACATTCTCTCTTCTCTTGCCTTTGATTTCTCATTCCCTATGGGGCCGAGAAAAAGAGTTCCAACAATGTACCAGCAGCTTTATTGTTCATGTCATGTCCTGGAAAGAGTGCAGCTGCAGAAAAAGGCCACGCAGAGAGCTTCATAATGCTTCAGAGTAATGGGAATCTCCGATTGCCAACGATGTTAACTCATCTCTTCTTCAGTTTTCAATGAAAGGAAGAAAAAACAGCTGCATTTACCGGGGTTTTGGAAAGTCATGTGATGTTACTAAGCGTGAAGTTTCATCCAGGTGGGTGACGACAAAAAGGCGAAGGGCATAGGTAGAATACTAGTTCTATTGTAATTTCCTAATCTTTTCATTCTGTTCCCCACTTTGATTTGAGAACCTCAGTCAACAGGCTGCCTTATTAGTAAAATCTCTTTGGTTGTTGAGAATTTGTTCAGGGAGGGTTTGTCCATCTTTAAAACCTCAGCTTGATCCTAGAAATGTTTCATGGCAGAGTTCAGTGTTGTCTCTTTTGTAAAGCAGTTCATCTGAGGCCTGTTAGGAATCTGGTTGCCCTTTGCTTGCACAGCTATATTCCTTCAGGTGACAGAGAACACAAAGATGACAAATGAATGAAAAAAAAAACCACAATAGGCTGTTGACAGGTGTTCGGGATATTCCAAGAAATAGAACAAAATAACAGAGGTTGGTGAACAGAAATGCTCATGAGAGGAAGAGCTTTCAAGTTTTAAAATATGACATGCTGTCCTGTTAACGGAGGTTGATATCTCTGGAGGGGGAAAAAAGCATGACAGAACCTCAAACAAGTGATTGTGCATTAAGTGGGAGGAATTGGAGGTACCTCAAGTATAAGCGATTTGAGAGAGCAGGAGTGACTTTGCCTCCAGGCTTTTCAAATCAAGACTTCATTGTAAACGCTATATAAAAATAAACCATGTGACAACATTCTTTAGGCAGTCACAAGTCCTGCTGTGGAAAAAAAGTAAAGAAATATGAAAGTTAATAACTCACATGAATGACCAGGTGAGCTGTACATACAGAGAATAAAGTAAGCATTTTACATCGGTGAACTTGAGCAAAGACTATAAGTCTATTGTGACGAAGGTAATCCATCAGATGTGTTGTGACCCCACACGGTGTCATGCCGTCTTTGTGCGCCCCACCTAAATCCATGGTGAAACCTGTGCTGACAGCTCAGCCCGCTAACCTTTGCGGTTCATCTAGCGTAAACCCCCCCCCCCCCAGACTATGGCACCACTGGAGAAGGAAGTGACACGGTCATGGAGGTCAAATGTCAACTCAGATGATGCATTTTAAATACGGGTGGAAAAGAAGGATGGTGCTTGCTGCCAAAGGAAATGTTTATACTGGTCAAAGTATCTTAAGCAGGTAGAACAAATGGGTCTTATTTCTGCAAAGATACACAAGAACAATGTGTGGATTCTCTGACATTTACGTGATATTATCCTCACTGTCGAGTGACACTTAAAGATCTTTTTCCTTGCCACAACGCCAAATGAATGTAAGCCCAGTACATAACGTCCACATGTACATGAATAGTTAAGATCTACAGTACATAAAGCGATAACAATATCTCCACATGCAAGTCTTCATCCAATCAGAAGCCTGGACAAAAATAACGGCAGCTGATATTGCTGCTCATCAATATAGTGGGAGATTAGATTTTCATCTGACATTGAAAATGTACTTCAGAGACTATTTTTATTAGATTTTTTTCAATTTAACCCGTCTTCTTCAGGTGCATGGATTTGCGAAATGGAGTCTCTGTATTCCTCTGTGCTGGAACACTTTTTCTGTGCAACAGGGGAGTTTGAAATACACCCTTTGCTTGGATTTCAATTTTCAAATTATTTTTTTACGTTTATGGATATTGCAGCCGGATCGAGATGGCTTTAGGGGACAAACAGTTAAGTTCTAAACACCAGTAAGAACATGTGCATTTATATGTTAGTATAACATGTTTATACAGGAGTGTTTATCAGACTTATTGCTGAATGAACACCATATCACATGCATGTAAATCAACTGGCGTAGGGAGTTGTTGCGCTGACACATTGAGGAAGGGTGGAAGGGTGGGCTCGGAGCCGTCCGCCCACAATGAAGGGCCAACCCAGCAAGTTCGTCCAGCAGGGGATGCAACCACGGGGACAGCACCCACCCCATAGAACATAGGGAGATCACCAGCCCAACCGAAGTGCCATGACCAGTCTCAAAGGGAGGGGCATTTGCACTGGACCACCCTCACCCATCCCAAAGCGTGTCCCACCGCCGCCACCCCGGAGAACAGTCACAGGAGCCAGTTGCTATCTGGAAATGTTCACAACCCCCCAAGAGCTAGCTAATGTTAAGCGCTCGTTGTGAGCAAGGACAGGTGAGTGAGTCAAGAGAGGGTGGACAAAGACGAGGCCCCGAGGTGGGGAAGGGGCGCGACCACCATCTCTCTGTGACCCGACAACAGCAGTGGGGGTCACACGCCCGAAGAGTCAAGACGAGCTTATGCCAGTACCTTAGTTCAGAGGGTGCTTTGAGTTGATGTTTCTTCACCTGGATGCTTTGTGTCCAGCCTCAAGTTTTTCAGGTAATTTCAGTATGCAGTTTTTACTGGTAGGTATCTGTCTGCCTGTCATCACAAGTTCTTCTTATCTGTATCTGCGTGCACCTGTGTAAAGTGGTTGTGTGTGGGGAGTTATTTTAATTCGGGTTGCATTACATGTATGAAGGTATCTATCTTCCTGCTTTTACTCACATGATTTGAAATGATACCCCATTTTAAATCCATTTCAAAGTATAATTTAGTATAATTTTCGTCTACCATTTGCAGCTATCACAGCTTAAATTTTTATGGGAAGACTTTTAACAAGGGGAGCTATTGGGAATTTTTGCCCTTTCTTCCAGGAGCGTATTTGTGAGGTCACACACTGATGTTGAACGAGAAGGCCTGGCTCATTGACCACTTGAAATCAACCCAAAGGTGTTATATCAGGTAATGGGCGGGACTCTCTGCAGCCCAGTCAAGTTTATCCATACCAAATGTTCAAATCCATGTCTCTATGGACCTGGCTTTGTGCATAGATGTTGGAGGAGCAAGAGGTAATTCCCAAACTGTTAAGGCCACTTTATACTCCGTTCAATGCCCACATTGCAACATGTGATGAACGTATTGCCCCGCACTTAGCTCCTGCACGCGTCACTAAAAAAATAATAATAAATTGACTGCACGGTAAAAGTCCACTGATCTGAAAAAAAAAAAAAAAAAAAAAAAAAAAAAGACTGGATAGCGCATACACACCGGACTGTATGTCGATTGGTTGAAGCCATTGGCCGCCATCTTGGTACTCCCAAAACGTGTGGAGGACATGGTTTACATGTTGGATTATGGGAGGGTTTTTCTCAAATTTTGGCGTGTAGAATTAAAACTGGTTGTGTGAGTTTTTTTTCAGTTCTGGTAACATGAAGGATTTTTAATTCGACTTGGCAAGCCAAAAAAGGCTAAGTGCAAAGGAAAGGCATTTAACACCTTGACTACCAAGAAACATTGCATATTACCGAGGGCTGGATTTCCGTGACGTTAACTTTTCCCAAAATACGGTGTGAGATACTATCATCATAACATGGGAAAAAACTAAGCATTTTTTGTCATAAAAAACATTGAATTTTAAGTCAATCAGTTAGATATATTTTTGGAAATAAGGACCCGCAATGGGAAAATATATGCTAAACACATTGTTCATTTGTTGTTTCTGCGACGTCCTATTTCAGACAGAAAATTTAAACTTGTTTCCTCGCATTTAAAAATGTAATTCAGTTTGCAGAGTTCTGTAGTATGAATTTCTTCAAAAATTTCACAGAAAATGTCTTTTCTTGCTGATCCACAGTTGAAGTTTGGGAAAAGCCACAGAGCTTGTCTCTTGTGTTTGCCCCACTTTAGTCACATGCTGGGATAACGTACTCACCGTTCCTCCCAGCTCCACATATAACCTACGCCACCTCCTTCTTGATCAAATTTTCAGCGTAATTTAATGTATCATCTACATTTTTGTTGATAACCAGTAGTCTAACTTAAGACGACAGGGAACTCTAACAAATTTAAAAAGGAGGACAAAGCGGTCTAAATTACATAACCCACCTTTTATCAAAACTGAGCTCAAGTATAATACAACACTGTACAAGTTGAATAGTTGATGTGGTGTCACGAAGTCCACTGACTGTTTGCCCAAGGCCCCTAAATGACTAGCTATGGCATGATATAACCAAACTTGGATTAGCATCTTTAGCGTTGATGAAGAAAGCAGCCAGCGAACTGCACCAACTACAGTAATGTGAATTGCAGGAAGCATTGAACATCAACACTTCATATATGCGTCTTGATAATGAATATGGCTGCTTTAATTCCACGCCAAATGGCATCTGGTCTTCTTTTCCTCGATGAGCTGCTATCCTGACGCTGGGAATGCCCGTGTGCCTGTCTGCTTAGCACCCAGTGGTTGGACGTTTGATTGAATTACCTAATGAAGCGGAGTAAAACTAAACCACTTCCACCGTTCACACACACCAGAATGAGCGTGCTCGCTTTTATCTGATAGCTTTTGATGCAGGCAATTTTCCCTGGCCAGTGTAGCTGACGTGGGAAATATTTGCATCAAACCATAGCGTTTCTATTCGTTCTTGGCGAGGTGGTGAGTTGGCAGCGTGAAAAAGGAAAGTGGAGAATACTGGGACTGTCACCGTTACGTATTTTGGTGAGCTTTACAATGGAAATGCCAAAAATGCACACTTAACAGAACCATACTCTTCGGTGAAAATGTGAATGCAGAGAATGGCAATCAAAATTGCATGTTGGAGGATACAGAATTAACAGAAGGAATCCCCACAAACAAGGGGAGAACACATGCAAACTCTCCAGAAAAAAAGCCTTGTGACACACATTAAATCCTCGAGACACTTGAGACACAGTTTCTTATAGCATTTCACTGTTTCCTCTCAACACTCAATTAACTCCCAAAATGTCCCTCTCACTTTATACCTACAAAATTAAATGTCAAGGTAATTTCACATTGATTGGTGATTTTCTTATTTAAATGCACTAAACTCAATTTACTAGCCCCTGGTCAGTAAATGTCTGTGATACTTTGAATAACCACAAGCCGAGTCTTTGGGCCACATTCTTGACCTCCCCTCACTCCACTGCTAGCACAGCACGTGGCTTTGTACAGGCTTCACCGATGGCTCCTTTTAGGAGTTCTTAAGGGGTCACACACACAATACACTTTGTGTTACCAAGCAGTAAACCTCCAATGAGGGGATCACTGGCGTCAACAGGGTTCAGGTGAAGTAGAGGGAGCTGAAGAAGAATACACCCATGATCTCGGCTAGAATACTGGACAGAGGTTCAGACACAGAATCACATTTAACACACGCTTTCAACCCCACCACGAGTTAATGTCGCTCGCTGACACGCAGTCTAACCATTCACGGTCATTCAGAAGAAGAGACACTCCAAGAAAACCAAAAGGGGCCATGTTGTAAATGAAAGTGCCTGACAAAGACAAAAGGTTTACGTTCAAATGACAGATGCCCAGTGTTGGTAACATGAAAAATAGAGGCTGCATGCATGAACATTTTTGCCTTTTACTTTCAATTGTGAACCAACTCGGAACTTAACAAAAACTTTGCATGACAAAAACACAGCGGAAACCTCACATAGCAACGTTTTTTTTTTTTGTTTCTTTGTTGTTCCTACCCTAAACGAACATAAAACAGTGAGGATGTAATGCACGTTACAGCTAAAAAGACAACACTGTTATTACACTGCATTCTTTTGGGTTACAGTATACTGTATACCACATGATGAGGTCAAACGAAATATTTATGTCACGTTATGACATTGTTGATGATATTTTTGACAAACATTATTTAAAACCTGTTCCACGCAGCAAGGAAATATATTTCTTCATATACAGAAGCATTGATTTGTACTACCATGCATGCGTCCAGGCACACATACAGAAATATCCCTCGCACACATGTAAGTCCAACAATGGTGAACAGCTGCATGGGCCTGTCTGGACCGAGACCAGCCACCTCTGGGCCACAAAGGGCTGCTTGTACCCTCGGCTTGCTAAGAACATAAAACATAAGAGATAAGACCAGACACTGTTTGCCAGAACCAGTGGACCTCCCAAACAGGAATTGCAAGTGCAAGTGTTTGACACACATACACTTGAAAGCATGTAAAGCAGTGCATATTTCAATGCGGTTGTGTTGAGAATATTGTCAAGTGACATTCCTTGTGATTGAATTTGTTTATTCATTTGGGGTCACCTCTGTTGATGCCTTTGATCCACATCTACAAGCTCATCAGATCACAGAAAAGTCAGAAACTCAGGCAACCAGACAATAAGGATATTTAGAATGAGGCTCCCTATTCACAAGTTGATCACTGAGGGAGATTAATTACCAGCACAACAAAGGTAAGTTTGTTTCCAGGCCTTTACGCCAAGTTATTGAAGAGAGTGCTGCTCTTCGGTCACTTTCCTCAAGACAGCGAATGTGAGGGATGTGTGAGCTTTAAAAAGAGAGACTCGCTATGGCCTCAGCAATATATCAACACCGCTAAGAATGAGTACTTGTGCACTTGGTAGTTGTTTTGTTTGGCAAATGGACAACTATGAGAGCATCTCGGGATCCGTGCATAATTTCATGTACACATTGTCCTCAATGATAGTTATTTAACAAATTACCATTGGTTGATCATGGGCACTTATCTACAATTTGTCATGGAACTCTGAAAAAAAAATCTGAGATGAAAACACTTGAAATATTGCATCAACATTCATTCTGGATTCAAATAAATAAACCAAAAATTCTCAGTACTTTGCAATATCGGAAATTCCAAAATTTCTGAAACTATGAGTGTACCCCTTTAGGAGCAGTGGGGGCCATGTACAATAAACTAGGCGGGAGAGCGAGTGTGGCCAAGCAGCAGCTCGTTGTTCGAGAATTGGGTATGCAGTGTTCAATGAAAAGCGACTAAAAGAACTCAGTGGTGACTCATTTTCCTCATTGCCCACTACTGAGGGCATTACAGTGTCTATGTGAATTGTGCCAGTACAGCCCCTGTGTAGCAGCCAGTCACCCCTCACTCATTGAATCACATTGGAAAATGGCACAACGTCAAAAGTTATATGCTATACTTTCAATTCGTGTTGGATCATTATTTTTTGGTCGCAACGCAGAATGTCTGTGCGCAGAGACCATATCAGCAGTGTGCAATGGCGGACGTGCCCATCTTAGAGGGAACATTGCTCACCACATTTTGGTAATTTTCGGGAGCAATTTTTACTTTTGTTTCCATAACACAGAACAAAGCAACATCAATGTGCTTGAACAAATGTACCTTAAAGGGCTACTGTCATGAAATGCATAATTTTTATTATGTATTAATGAAAAAACGGCAGCCGACATGGACCCATGCGTTTTTTCACCACAAAACATGATTTTGACGTGTACGGCTTTTTGTAACCCCCGCCATGAAAATCCTCTCTAGGGATTTGTTTTCGAGAAGAAGCAGGAAGTGACATACACGGCGGGACCGCCCTCAAGTGGACTCGTTTGTTTCTAATAGTTTTACCTCCGGGAAGGTAGCTCAGGAAGGAGCCAAATTGCCGGCTCGTTGCATTGCTGGACATTGCTTGAACACTCGGGAGGCTGGATTTACCCTTCATGAGTTTGCAGGAGACCCGGTTCGTCATGAAAAATGGATTACACAGGTCAAGAGCTTTGTGGGTTCCAAATGACAGGTAGGTGTGTATACAGCTACTAAAAAAAATAATAGTTTGGGGCGGACCACGTAATCGGTCTCTCATAACGTGACAAAAGATCCACGTACATATGACAGGCGTGTTAATTGTGTCAATCTGCGCGTCGGACGGCGTTGGGCTCACCGGCGAAGGCCACTGCATCACCTCGTGCAGCCTTCGGGCTCGTGGATGCCGGCGGCGCTGAAGAACGCTGCCGAACAATGTCACCGGCTCGACGGTGTTGTTCATCATGGAGGGCGGCGGATATGAACAAACACGTAAAGCAGCCTGGCTCGGCTCCGTGATAAGCCAACTCGGCACAGAAAATGAGTCACCTTGGCCGAGCCGCCGCGTACGCCGTTCACAGCCTTGGCGAAGGCTGCGCGTCTGGCTCGCAGACGGGCGGCGGCTCTGAACAACGCTGCTGACAATGCCGCACTCAGCCGCGGGCGACTAGAATGCCATAAAGCGCCCGGCTTGACAGTGTTGCTCATCGCGGACGGCGGCGGCTATGAACAACCCCGTAAAGCAGCCCAGCTCGGCTCGGCCACGATGGCTCATCTCCGACGCAAAAGTGGAATGGACGGGGAGGCGGTTTGGCCGTGATCGTCACCTGAGTGTGGCTCAAAACAATTAGGTAATATTGCCCCGGTAACTTCACTCGGTTGTGTGATGTTCTCTTCTTTGAAAAGAGCTTCCATGTCTGAAAGGTCGGGTCCCATAGTAGGGTCCACTCCGTTTTCAATGGCGAATGTCCGCGTGACGTCATGGATGGGATGCAGCCAATATGGCGACCACTTAGATGTCGTTGAATGATACTTCCGCAACTTGCATGACGCGCTCTCCGCTCATATTTATTTTTTCGTATAGACATTGAAGTGAATAATGTTATATGTATTTTTCATTACAATATCTATTGCTGTGCTGGAGCCTACCCCAGCTGTCAATGGGCAAGAAGCAGGGTACACCCTGAACCGGTTGCCACCCAATCGCAGGCCTCATAGAGACAAACAGCCGCACTCACAATCACACCTAGGGGCAATTTAGAGTGCCCAATTAATGTTGCATGTTTTTGGGATGTGGGAGGAAACAGGAATGCCCGGAGAAAACACAGGCAGGCACGGGGAGAAGATGCAAACTCGACAAAGGCGGGTCCGGGCTTGAACCCGCGACCTCAGAACTGTGAGGCCAACGCTTTTCCAACTGATCCACCGTGCCACCATAAGAAATAGTCATGTCATGTAATTATCCAAGCTGCTTATCCTCACAAGGGTTGCGGGAAAGCTGGAGCCTATCCCAGCAAGCTTTGGGCGAAAGGCAGACTACACCGTGAACTGGTTGCCAGTCAGTCACAGGGCAGATATCGACACCATCACTGAGAGGGAATCGATCCCTCGCTACCTGCACCATAGGTAGGTGCATGTGCCACTACACCGTCAGAGACTATTACAGTGCCACGATCACCTTATTTGTTCTTGGCTATCTCAATGAGCAAGACCACTGGCATGGCTACTTTCCATCCATTGTTAGCTTAGAGGGTAAAATAGGTTCCTTATAAAGCAGCCCAGCACAAACTAGGTAAGGTTCTTCGAAACAAATAGCAGGCATGATAAAAACGTTTTGACCTTCTTTTATAACTGCTGCCTTATCACAAACAATGAAGTGGTATTCCATTCTCATCCATTTGTCTATCGTTCTGCTTAGTCATGATTTGTCCAGTCACCACTTGCGAGCCCACACAGACACAAGCCCACACACACCATGACACAGTGGGGTCTGTGTGGCTTGGATCAAGGTCCACTCTCAATGGAGAGGAGCGTAACCCCCCCATAAACGTGACTGATGTCTTTGTCCTTATCGTTGCCCTTCTTCCCCTTTTTCTATGCCTGTCTATCCATCACCAGTCCTGTTTCCATGTCTTTGTTACCTCCTCCTCTGTCCATCTGTCGCTTTCACTACTTCCCTCTCAAACTCTGACACTTGATACAGGGAAAAGTATTGGGATCCTGGGTATTACACCAACAGAGACTGAAAAAAAGAAGATTTGCTTTAATCGCTTATGGTTTTTTTTGGAATCCCTTTTTAAACCATTCTGGAGTGTGAGGGGAATTTTCACGCAACCCTCCAGAGGAACACTTGCTGGAACAGGACAACGAAGGTCCAAAATGGTTCCCACAAAGTTGGAAGGACAGAACTGTTCAAAATATCCTTATAAAAACAAAGGCAGCGCGGACTAAGAACCAAGATTCCAGTTTCAGAAGAATGAAGAAGTAGATAACCAAGATGTGCCCAACTATTTTGTTCATGTATCACGGAACTTCTAAGATTGAACATAATCCATTCTATAACATTGGTCAACTTCTTTTCTAGATTTGCAAAACGTTTCCCATAGGGAAGCATGCAAATAATCTGTTCCAGTGTCAAACAGTTGCCATCATAAAACCTTAACAAAATAAACATTAGCTCTTAAAAGCAACAATTTACTATTTTTAATGGTTGTACAAGTGTGAAAAAAAACCTTCTCAGTTAAACTAAAATGTAAAAATCAATAAAACATGCAGTTGTTAAAAATGAACAACTATTGCGTAACGCAGAAGGGGCACATATTTGCCAATAATTCCTTTATCGTCACACACAAAACGGATGGTCCTTTTCCTCTTTGGGCATGACGTCAATAATTTCCAGAAACAATTTGAAATGCGGACTTGTGTTATTCCATCTCAGGTGGGTTTGGAGAGGCCAGCAGCATTTCTAGCTCTTGTTGATATATAGCTTTTGCTTTACATAGTAGAATTTTAACTTGAATTTCTAGATGTTGTGAAAAACTGACACTGTTTTTCTGAAGATTACCCGAGTTCATGCGGGAATTTAAATTAAATTTTGATGTCAATGGCCCCCATTCAACATGGCTGCCTTGTAGGCACGTCTTTTAAGAGAAGAACATAGTCGTAGTATATATCTGTGACCCGGAAATATGTTAGTCGGCTTCTCTGGCTGCAATCCACCACAGAGCCAGTAAATAATAGCGACCAGTTCTGAAACTAACAGGCTTTGTCAGGGGCATTTTAAGTGACGAATGGAAAGTATTTTGGACACATCGTTTGGTCCTGGCGATCTGTTTTATCTGATATCTGTAATGATCGGGGTTCGTTTTATTGAGGTTCCACTGTAGTTTAAAGTGGAACAGAGCAGCTTGACTTTGTGGTCAGTTCACAAAAGTGGTTCAAAATCTGTTTTGGTCATTGTCAGTCATCTTTTAGAACTTTGCGCAGAGCACATGCTCTGTTTTTCTTCAGTTTTCTTGTTATTTGTGTGACATCACTAAGTAGAGCACGGAATAAAGGCTTGCCATAGGAACTACAAAGTTAAAAATTGTCATGGGCTTTGTGTTTTCTGGCGACAGCCGAAATGAGCTGCCTGAACTGAGGTCTCTTGTGCTGTTCTCTATGCGATATGCCGATGTCTCGCAAAACTTGAGCCCTAAAGGTGCGGTATGTTCTCCTTTTCTGATCCAATTCTAAATTGTACAATCTTGAGTTTGTTTGACATCGGAACATCTACGATCTCTCCGTGATGAACCTTGACGCCATCCACCTGTTTCAGGAAAATATTTCTTTCACATAAAGTTAAAAAAAAATTCAAGACGGAATTCACTGTAACTACGTACCGAAGCCATAGAGACACACGCCAGTGCAGTCCGATGGATAACAAAGTTAAGAATGAACCGATGTGGAGAGGCCCAAGCAAGTGTTGATGCATCATGGCACATTTTATTTCGATGATTACCAATTCAGTTGTCAGCTGTCTAGGGAGGCCAGCTGTAGGTCATTCATAACCTCCGCTGGCTGCCCTCACACACACACATCACTAGCTACCACTGGACTTTTACGGTAGATACACACAACTTCCTAATGCCCCAAACAGTCACTATAAAAGAGTCAAGTCGAATGTGCATGCCAGTAACAGAGACACACACAACTCTCTCTCTCTCTCTCTCTCTCTCTCTCTCTCTCTCTCTCTCTCTCTTTCTCACACACACACACACACACACACACACACACGCGCACACACACACACAATTCTGGATGAGTGTTGTACAGTTGAGAACAAGGCTAAGGGGATTTTGCCGAGCCACAATAAGTATACAGAAGGTGGAAGCTTAAACATCTGTGTAGGCAAATAAGGGTGAGAGTGTCAGAAACACCTGGGACTCTTGACGGTTTTGGGAACAATCTCAAGTCAGTTTTTAATCCACAGAGCAAACTATTGCCAAGATCACTCATGGAAAGAAATAATGGATGTTCTCCATGGTTGCGCAGACAAATGCACTCTTGAGGTATAAAGGCTATAATAAAGAATTCTTTGATGCTTGCTGAGCTAAAAGTTAAATTTGACACATTGAAACGTATTTGTGATACTTTGTATATGCAAAACACACAGTCATCTCTATAGAACTGTCTTCATGTTTGCTGGCTTGAGTGTTAGATCAAGAATGTTACTTTGATGAATAAAGCAGATACTGCAGCATGACTTTAAAATACCACTCATTCATGATTGTGAAAGGAGGTTTGCACAGAGGTACCAAAAAGGGGAAGCATAGAGAGCGGGAGCAGAGCTGAATGACCGCAACTTGATAAAGAGTGAGAACACATAGAACACTTAATGTATGTTAAGAAATGTTAGCTGTCACGCATTACATACACGTGCTTTCTCTCAACTTCCGGCACGCATCCTAAAAGAGCTATCTACAGGAAAACAGAAAGAAAATGTTGAGCGACAAATGGTTTAAATCAAACAAATGCAAACAATATCGGCAAAAATACAACACAAACTACATAAAAATTAGTTTTCATTCCATCTCATATTTTAAAGCATGAGCTTATCTTACATCTATTGTGTCCCATAAGGAGTATAGGATGGTTTGCAATTAATTTACGCTTAAGGAATTTTTACCTCTGAATATTCTCAGGTGACAGAGTGGACGACTGGTTAGCACATCTACCTCACAGTTCTGAGGACCAGGGTTAAAATCTGGTTTCCCACTGTGTGGAGTTTCAATGTTTTCCCCGTGCCTGTGTGGCTTTTCTTATGGTACCCCGATTTTCTCCAACATCCCAAAAACATGCACGGTAGGTTAATTGAAGAATCTAAATTCCCTATAGATATGAATGTGAGCGGCTGTTTATGTTCCCCGAGATTGGCTGGTAACTAGTTCAGGGTGGAACTGGCCGCAGTTAGCTGGAATAGACTCCAGTATACCTGCATAAGGCTAGTAAGGATAAGTGATGTAGAAAACGTATGGATAAATATTCTCAGTTTTCCAAGTGATTCTATGGCCTGGGAATTGAACTACACTGGGTTGTCAGGTAGCTATCTCGATTTTTCAAGTTATTAGCTGAAGCTGTGGTAGGACAAATGAGATGTATCATTGAAGTGTTTTTATAATTACAGCTCAGGACAAATAGGCATTCCATTCTTTAACAATCTTGGGTTTGAAGTATTTTCCTCTTTTAATTCATTTAGCCACTTAAAAAAAAAGACTGCTTCAGGTCCACGTGAAGAATCCTCCTCCATTCCCAAAGGAATCTGACTAAAAATTAACTGTTGTCAGGCGAAATAAGTCCGCATGACAAGAGGGCGACTGATTCCCATGTGACTCGTTGATAATTGCCATGTTTGGAATGACGGAAAGAATCTTTGAAATCCGTGTCGCTACCTTTCATGCACAATTTACTGTAAATGAAAGGACCAAGGCGGAATCACTGATTAACAGAAGCCAATACGTTGGATTAAGTCGAGCTTTGGTGAACTCTGCTCCAGACATAATACATTTACTAACCAACTACACAGAAGTTGGCCACTCATGCAATACACACCTTACGGGAAAAGGGTCATACTTTGACTATGGCTGTGACTAATATTCAAAGCGGGGGTGGGGGGATTCAGATGTTAATGCACATACCTGTACATGTGGCGCTGCAAAGCACTTACGAATAGCAGCCGGCAGGATGTTTCCTCGGGGTGAACCGAGAAGGATGTGAAACAAAAGGTAAAGTGAGGTGTGGTGAGCAGGAGATTACAGCTTCGAAACAGCTGACAAGTCTCGGTTTGACTTGACATATGTGCTTGCTGTTTTTCTGCTGCATCATGAGCACAGCACCTGATCACACCTTTCTCACATAGCATTGCAAGTCTTTTTCTAATTGCATTTCTACAAATACATTAGAAATACATCATTCTAATATATGAATTGTCTGAGATGGTCACAGATGTGTAGATTTTCATGTACAATAACTTGCAGCTTAATCAAGTACATTTTCCCAGTAGCTTGTCAAACACTGCAACCCATCCCAGCAAAGACAATGTCCTATGTAGAGAGTAATATGATCATGGTAAAAATATGATGAAAAAAATTAGTTGCATTGAGTGGAATGTTAATTTTTTTTTGCATCTTGGACTACACTGAGTAAAGGATACTTTTACTATTTAAGTATATTCCGTATGTCTTTCACCTAAATATTTCTTCTTCTTAGACATGTTATCTGCTTATTTTGACAGCATGACAATTCAAATGTGTAAATGTTAATGAAATAATTGACATGAAACACTGACCTAAACATCAATGCCCTTTTGCCCTGTTTTTCGAGCATCGACAATGCACTGGATGGCTGCTTATTTTCTTGGGCAGCCAGCAGCTGCAGCGTTTGTCTCAATAGCGCCCTCTAGGAGCAGCTGGTACAAAATGTTCCAAAAGATCAGCACAGGCAGCTGGTCAGGCACAGTGCAGCATGGCCACCGGGAAGACTCAGTCCAGTAACAAAGTATGTGTGTGCAGCCCCCAGGAAACAGCTGCTCTGCTATCAGTCACACTTACTCCACAAATACGCCATGCAAGACCTACCATAAGCTATAAATCTAGATCATACCTTAAGAATGGCATTTAAAAAAAACATATACAACAACTATCCGTTTAGTTTTCCAAAATGGGATTATAATACAAACTATAATCTGTTTGCCTCTTTGTGATTCACATATAAGATACCACACGGACCCAGGTCCAAGTCTCTGAGTCTGTGTTCATCAGATTTGAAAATTAACCAGTGTCTAACAGGATGAAATCAAATAAACATTGACATTGGCTGTGACTTGTTTAAGCCTTTAAAATTATATAAAAGCCTACATTAAACACAGAAAACATGTCAAGAATGAATAGGAACAAAAAATATATGTATTTTATTTAAATGTTCCAAAGGGATGATTTTGTTGAGAAACAATAGTCATCCCAAGAATAGAACGTGTTATTACATTAAAAGGTACTGTACAGTTTGCAATGAGGGTTTTAACGATGTGGAGATTAAAAAGGTCAGAGAAACATTTTAGAGGATGGTTTCGGAGATACTGTAGGTGGGGAAATTACTTTGTGACTTATTTTGTATGAAATTAAAGAAAATGAAACTTCTATTTTTCATCTCCACGGCAATTATTTTGCATGATGACACGGGAAACTGCCCATATCAATAAAAGTACTTAGTTTAAAATCTCTGAACGTCCAATTTGATGAGGGGCCAGTGCCAACGTTTTACTCATAAAACTTAAGTGTGTGTTTTGTTTGTTAAAGTAATACAAGTGCTACATTATGAACTTTCCTACATAAGACTGAACTATAACAATTTAGTGTTAAATTGATACAGGCCAATGTAGGCACATATCTGCACAGGAAAAACGGTCTAGGTTCACCACACTTTCACATGTACCATGTCAAAAGAGTTTTGGCACGGAGAAGGTGGGCATTTTTTTTTAGTTTAAATATATATTCAATGATGATATCCGCAGACCGTTGCATAGCCATTCAATTTGAGTACATGCCATGTTTCATGATAAAGTTCATGAGAAAGAAGCAAAAAGTTCCAGAAGCCAAATATTTAAATACCAATTCAAGATTACACAAAAGCCCTTATACAACTTCAGGTAACTGGTTTTTGATTTGCTGTAAAGTGAAAGTGAAATCAAATTGAAAGTTTGAACACTGTTTCCTCAAAGCTCACCCTCCCCTCTAGGCTCTGCAGTTTTTTTCCCCCCCTTAGCACGGCCTCATGGTGGCTTTAACTTCTGTGTCTCCTGCCTGCAGTTGATTCACAACAAGGCAGCGATCATGTTTGCAAGTATCATGTCGGCCTAGTGCAGGCTGGGGAGTGAGAAGGGGCATGATAATTTTTTCATTAATATATACTTTTAATTGAGGGATCGATTCCTAACAAATCAAATGTCGGTTGAGGTTTTTACATGCCCCCCCCCCATATGTTTAGGATGGCCTAAAGACATACCACATAGAATATGGGAATATTGATGGTACAAGTGTTATTTGGTAGTATTAAGTCAGTAGATGTCCGAAAAACAACAATTTAGTGTCGACTCACGTGACCCTTGTGAGGATGAGCAACTCAGAAAATAGACGGATGAACTTCACCATTAAAATGAAAAATGTCCATTCAAAGAAGATGCCATCAATCTACATGTTTATTTAATATCGCTGAGCTACTAAGGTCCTTCTTGCTTAAAGAAAAAAAAAATAAGACTATCAAACTGCTCACAGTAACGATGGCAGGATAATATCACACCTTTTCAATCGACTATAAATTCGATCAATTTGTCGAGATACAACTTCAAGTCTAAATATTATAGGCCTGAAAAGTGAATTACTTTCATTATAAATGGAACTGAACCAAGAGGCGGGGGGTGTCTTTGAACAAGAGGTGAAGCGTGGCCAGATGATTTTGCAGCACAACTTTGGAGAAAAGCCGCTGCTGTTGGCCCAGACAGGAGAAGCCCAGTCGGGGTGGCTGGGGATGGTTCCCCCTTTTGTCCCATGTCCTTTACCTAATCAATTTTTTTTGGCAAGTCCTAAATAAAGTCATATAGTGGTACTAATGTTTTAATATAACGCCATGTGTCAGTGGCACAGTTATGGCTCCACCCCCTCTGCATCTTGATTCATTAGCGGGCATTTTGTTCTGTGGCCAGTAAGAAAGATGGGTGCGAAGATGAGCAAAGTAACAAGAGAGAATAAGGGAGGGGATTGAAGGGTGTGTGTGTGTGTGGGGGGTCGGGCTTGAAGAATAATAGACGAACATCAGGGAAGCTTGAGAATGAGAAGAAAGAGAGACAAGTAAAAAGAAAACAAAGGAAGGAGGCGGATGAGAGAAAGTTGAAGACGCAAAAGAAATAATATGGAGAAGAAGAGGCAAAACCATCTGACGGGGAACGCTGGGCTCAGCAAGTTAGCGATTACTGATTAGCCAGCCCGGTCCTGCAGGGAGGCCGTTCTGTCCTTGGCTTGGGAAAACAACATAAAAGGGAGCCGGCTGTTTTGTGACGGGACTTGAAAGCGTGGCAGCTATCGGTAGACATTAGCCTTATCAATGGCCGGTCACTAGAGGCGGGCTATATGAAGCAACAAGGGCAGTTTTTTCCAGTAGATAACCGACACATACCTCGTTTCACATTTGCATGCGCTGCGGCCACACGATATGACGGAAAGGAAGACAATGTGAGACATGAGATGGGCAGTGTTGCCAAATGCCAGGCAAACTGTCAGTCGGTGCATCCAGATCAACACCCAGATGGAAGAAGCAACATGGTACATGAGTGGTGTTTTCTTGATGACCCACTCCAGTTCTCAGCTGGACTGTACACATAAATGGATGTGAATAAGAGGTTAACAAGGGCAGTAACCTTTTAATCATTGAAAAGAACACGATGACACAAGTTGTGAGTTGGTCAGAGCGTTTTCTCCTGAAGAGTCCATAGGTGCAACTTAGTGAACTTTAAACGAGGGGAACTTTTGAAAGGTTTACGACTATTACGTCAAACCATTTTTGGGAAAGATCCCACTTTCTTTGCATCACAGCCTACTTGTAAAAGCACACGCACTGTCCAGCTATTGCACGATGTTTAAGCAGATTGATTTTTGCGGGTTAAGGTCATCCTGAACAGCTGCTGATAGACTTGCAATTCATCTCCAGTTCAAAGAATTTTCAGGTCGGTCAGTGCCGTTGCCGTTTGAACTTTTCCGGATGACAACATCATCAGGTAGACTCTGTCTTGTGGGGAGCAAGGGCATTTAGATAATTTGTCACTCACTGGTCAGCCTAGAAAAATAGACACATGATCAATAATGTTAATCCCCAGACTGCTCGTATAATCGCTGAATGGCAAGTTTTAAGTCTGGAGTGCATATTGGACCATGGCAAACGCAAAGGATTTAATCTTGCCATCTGTGTGCTATGGTAACCCCTGGAAGGATGGGCTCTATTAAGCGTGTTGTTCACAAGAAAAAAAAAAAAAAAAAATCCCACAATCTGAAATGAATACTTACGAGAGTTGGTAAATTAATTTTACCAAGCAGCAGTAGGCCCGTGTTTGGCTAAACATTCGTCTAAACGCCTCGTGTCTGCTGTTCATGCAAGATATATTTGCAATGCTCAAACATCTGGAACCATCTTCAAAGAGGCAACACAAAGTCCAGCATTTCTCCATTTGCCGTATCACTCCTGTTCTGTAGTAATCTCCCTTGTTTACCCCTGCATGTTTGTTTCAATTCTAACACATCTTGTTTTGCTCTCTCAGCTGACTGACTGGCATGCCTCTCAAGAGTTCAGAGTCCCAGAGTTAAAGCACAGAAAGAAAAAAAAAAAGCGCACACGTACGATTGCCAGGACACCAAAGGAGCACGTAATCTTACGCAAACAAATGCATGCGGAATGTCATGCTGAGAATACAAAATTCTATAAACGAATATACACAGAATGTAGTGGCCCTTCACACACATACAGTAGGAAGCCACTTAAAAGTTGTAGTGTCATGCCTTCCCAGCCAATACTTGATACATCCTTGTGTGAGCCTGACAAAGCAGGAAAGGGCCCTCAGCAGCCTTTGAACGCTCAAACAGTTTGCATAAGAAAGCTCAGGTCACCATTTAACTAGACTCATGCCCCCAAACCGAAGGGTCCTGTGGCCCTTGAGGTATGACATTTTCAAGTAAATTGCACTTTCTAATATAAGTGGGGAAAAAAGTTTAGCAATATTAAGAATGCATGACTAACTCTACTACAACATATCAATAATGCTACTGCTGGATGATTGTATGACTTCTTTCTACTACAAAGTCATTTGGTTTTTAAAAACATAAATCTAACATGAAACATAGTAAGACTATCACAATTGTGACTATTTCATAAACACAATGTTTCCAAAATCATCAAAACATTCAGCACTCAGGCTCATCAATCACTCTTGGTTCAGTGAAATGACATTTATTGTCAATGATTCATACATTCAATTTTGAAGTTGGTTGGCGTTTGATTTAATACAAAAAAACGTTCTTGTATTCACTGTCTCTTTTCTGCATGCAAGGAAGTAAGCAGTTGACGTGTGGAGAAATGGTTAATGGAGAAATGACATGATGACGAAATGGTTATACTATATAGTTGATAAACATGACAGAACACAAGCCACAACTATCCATTACGCTAAGTTAAAATAATCATAAATTGAACTTTTTTTTCTTTTTTTTTACAAATACTGTTTGTTAAAAATCATTCAGTCAAGTCAAAGTGACCCAATAGTTCCAATTACCCACATGTAATCAATATGTGAAGTTTACATTTGATAGGTGAAGGATGCTAACATTCCTTTATCTTTCAAAGCGACTGTTTTCGTTAGATTACTCATCTGGACAGCAGATTCGGTACGTCGTGGATGTTTATTTGATTAAATAATGATAAAAATGCAACATTATTTAAGGTTGTCTAAATTTCACATATGATTGGCTTCCGACAGTTGTTTTAACACCAAGGAGTCAGATTTGGTTCTTTCCCAGTCAAAGTTGGGGTTTGATGGGCCTATGATGCTCCAACCCAGTTGCGTCCGCTGCGCAAAGGCCTCATTTGTAGTGCCAACAATGACTTCTAGAGGTGCAAGGGCTGACGGACAGTCGTATCCTATCAAAAGTCCCACATTGCAGTCTTGAAATGGTGGTAATTTGTCAGCCAAGTGTTCCAGATGTGGCCATTGTAGAGCGGTCTGACTGGTCGGAATCTGACCCTTATTCATTGGGATGAAATCACGGGCATAGGCTTGCTTAATTTGTATTTGACGATCCAAGTTCAATCCTCTTACTTGTAAATCTTGAACATTCTTGCTTGCTATGATTGTGTCAGTTGCAGTCATCGTGCTCAGTTTTAGTTTAACTGATTGGATACCCACATTCAATTTGTCAAGCACATCTTCCAAGATAAATGTTGAGCTGCTCTGTGCATCTAATATTGCATAGGTAAGTACTTCCTTATCTGGCTCCACAATGGATGAGACAAAAACTGGAACAATACTTGATGTAGCAGAAGAATGTTTGGCTGATGCGTGAAAGAGAACTTTATTCACCCCTGCTTTTCTGTGGTCTTCTGTGGGAGTAAAGTCATTCTTTGCGATATTTGCAGGTCTTTTAACTGTGTTCGTGTGCAAGCTAGTGGGATGACGACGGTGACATGTGCTACAAACGTGTCTTCGTTTACATTCTTTGATGAAATGCCCTTTCTTTAGACATCCAAAACACAGATGACTGCCATGTATGAAGGTTTTCTTATACTCAAGGGTCCTTGCTGCAAAGATGGGGCATCGAGTGATGTCATGACCCTCCTTTTTGCAAAATAAGCACATCATTATGGTGCTGGACACTAGTTGGGGTGTAGTATTCTTTGGTTGTGTACTTGTTTTAGGAGTCCTCTTTTGCTTTAATGATCGATGGTCCAAGGATTTGATCATAATGGGCGGTGAAGTGATATGACCGCAGAGAGTCTGTGCTTCTGTTTTCAAAAACTCTGTGAAACAAGCAAAATTAGGATATTCTCCACTGGTTTCAAGTTCATCAACAACAACTTGACTCCACTTTTGGGTAATCGACTGAGGCATTTTTTCAAGTAACTTAAAGTTTTCGTCACAACTATTCAGAAAGTCTAACTCTTGACCATGTGTAACTGCTCCACTGCAGCTGTTCAAGAAGTCTACAAATGCTATTAGTGCCAGCGGATCATTATCTTGGATCTTGGGGCATCTCGTCAGCTTTTCTCTGAATACCTTTTCGAGTAGCGAGGGGCTGCGAGTTCTTTCTTGGAGTACTGCTAAAACGTCTTTGGGTGACCTTTTTCTGTGTCTGTGGGGGAAACCTTCTGATGCTTGCTGTGCATCACCAACAGGACATTTTTTCAGTGTAACCATCTGTGTTGTTGCAAGGGGTTTTCTCTCAATAGAAGACACAGAAGACATTTTCTGGTCAATACAATTCAGGGGTTTACTACTGAACGTTGGTGGCTGTGGAACTTGTGGAATATTCGTGCATATTGAGCTTGCTTGAGCCAGACTAAGAGGTTCCTGAGCTACGGAAATTTCAGAAGATCCCGGTTGAGGATGGACTCCTGCTACATCTGGGTTTGTAATTATAATACCTTCAGTTTCTTTTTCTGAGGTAACCTCAATTTCATCCACATAGTTAAGACCTTTGCAACTGTTGCACGTCTTCACAAGTATTGAATGATTCTTGGTTTTCTTTTCTGCTTGCAACTGCTGCAATTTAGTTCTTTCCTCTTCAAGTCTAAGCTTTATCTCAACCTCTTTATGCTTAATTTCCGACAGCAGTGTTGTCTCTCTAAGTTTCCATTCCTTCTGCTTCAATTCTGACAACAACATTGCCTCTTTAAGTTTCCATTCTACTTCTTTCTGATTCATTTCTGACAACAACATTGCCTCTCGAAGTTTATAGTTGCTCTCCCATTTGTTGAGTTGTTCCTGTTGAGCTTCTCCATCAACTCTTCTTCCGGAAATGGTACTTGAGTTTGAAAGCTCACTGGATCTTGGAGACTCAGAGATTACTGGAGAGCGGTCTCCTCCTTTTGCCGGGTGTGACATTTCGTTGATGTGGATCTACCGTAGCTTCCAGTACATTATTATATAACTGCCACTGACGATCGCTGAATTCAAATATCCATGTTAACATGGAGGAGTGGCAGCAAAAGAGTTAATCCGGATGCCAATCCAAACTGCCAGGCATAGTCCTTTAGCAGCTTCTCCAAAGCGTTGTCTTGTCCCTGTAAAGTGTAGAATTCATTCCAGAGCTTGATTTGAGTTTTAAATGTTGCATCATTTGACCATTATAACACTGCTGCTTGACGATTAGCAGCTTTTTTGTTCCTCAAGAAAGAGAAGATTTAAAAAAAAGAAAAAAATGTCAGTATCTTTATTTATCATTAATAGTTAATTCCTGTACAAACTGTCATTGTAAAGCACAACATATTATGAATACAAATTAGCGCAATTAGTGTTTTTATGGAGGTTACGTACCACATTGTACTTATCGCTCGGTACTCCTTATGCAGTACCTTTCACCACGTTCACTTACAATTCCTGAAAGTGTGCAACAAAACCCAAAAGTGCAGTTGCTCTATACTATGACATCACCCCACATCATCTAAATTGTTTTTTTCACATTGAAACAGGTGTATGTCACCTTAAAGGCTGACATAGCAATAAAGAATTGCATCAGCATAATTTTCACAGCTTTGATAAATTGAAGAACTGGAGTCAGCAAAACCAACCAGGTTTTATTATTAAACATTCTAATCATTTTAAACAATTTGTCATGTTGAAATGGACTTCCCGACAAGGACATTCGTAAGTCATGAATCCAATTTAAATCTGCTTCTAATGTGTGGCCAACATCATATTTTACGTCAAATTTTTTAGTTCATTTAGGTATTGTGTTTTTATTATCGTGTGTGAGCGTGTATGTTTTTGGTTATTACAAGTTCTTCTACTTATATAAATAATGCTTAATTGATTGATTGATTCATTGATTGATTGATAAGGACAAATTACAGAAAAACAAAGAAGTCTGATTTGTCTTGCATGCCCCAATGTTTTGTTAAACCCCAAAATGCAGTTGAAACACGGTGACAAAATATCTGACTTTGATTTAGATCGTAAATGGGAGCTGAGAGTAAATGTGTGCTTATGTGTATGATCTGCAGAGGGATAAATGTTGGGGAGGGACTTGCACTTGAGTAACTGAGATTATATTTCCAGGCAGTCTCGACCAGCTCTTGAATCAATGGCGGCTGGCCCCATGCATGGGATAGACCCAAGTCCATATCACTGTTTGACACTGTCTGCTCCAGTTTGATTCTATGGTTCTAGAAAAAAAAATGCGGGGGCAAACAGATGTTAAAAAAAAAAAAAAGGTAAAATACAGCCTAATAAGCACCCCTTCCCTCCTAGACTATTTTGGCCATTGACAAAAGTTCAATAGAAACTTTCATGCAGAAGTGAAGCGCAATGCCACACTTCCTACTCACAAAACCTACTGCAATGGTTCTGGTTAAACAGGAAGTATACTCTGCATGATATATCGCTCCAGAAAAAAAAAAAAAAACATTAATAAAACTACTTTTTATCAGTTACAATAATAACAATTAATGGGATGGGATTCCAATCCAAATAATCGTTAGTTTATGTGAAAACATTGTGAAAAAAAAGGGGTCTTGTTTCTGCTTTTTTAAATGCACAAATGACATTGTCAAAACTTTTCTTGGTCACACAGACCTGCATAAACAACTAAAAACACCCTTAGACACATGAGGCCAATAGTTGGCGATGACACATTGTAAAGAAATATTACGTTTGTATGGCATCCTAGGGCACAGTTAATTGAATTTTAATCGGGATCACGATTTTGGCTGTCACAATTAAATCTCATCGTCAGCGAGTTTTACAATTTAAAATGCTGACAGAGTTGCTTGTGAAGCACCTTATTAACCAGTAGTCAGCCAACTTTCGAAAACATGGTTAAAAAAATCTGCCTCAATCACAAGCGAGTGGTCCCAAGTGCATCCTGCAGCAGGCGCCTCAGTCACTCGGAGCAGAGAGGAGAAAGTGCGGCAAAAATTAGAGATGAGGAGCTTGTGGCATGAAAAAGGATCAATACCAGTTTTCTGGATGTTTCGATTCAGAGCAAATTATGTTAAACAAGTACAGCACAGTTGACCGCATGGAAAGTAACAAATAATCTGTTCAACCATCTGAAAAAAAAATGTGGAAAACTAGGGATACACGACAAATTTTTTTTTGCCACTAATACAGAATTTTCTCTCTTTTGCTGTGAGTTTAGGTGACCAAAACAAACAAACAAAAACCAAGCTCAGGTTCTTTGCCGAAAAAAAGTGGGAACACAATAGTTAACAAAATTAACTTTTGCTTGTCTGGATTAAACACCTGTTTTGTAGCAATAAGTAAAAATAGTAACACAATAGTTTTTTCTAAAACTTTCACTTTGTCTTTTTATAGTGTAAACATCCTCAGAAAAAAAAACTCTAAAAAGGAACCATATTTGATATCAGGTAATTGTAGCAAATAAATAAACTTGTTTCATTACATGCTAAGGATCCTCCAAAAAGATTAACACTGTTAAGTTTTACAGCTATCATTAAAACATGAAGGCCTAGAGGCCCCGTAGCTCAGTGGTTAGAGCACTGGTTTGGTAAACCAGGGGTTGTGGGTTTGTATCCCACTGGGGCCTCCACTCCCTGAGAAGGGTTGCGTCAGGAAGGGCATCCGGCGTAAAAATTGTGCCAAACAAATATGTGCGTTCATCTGACACGCTGTGGCGACCCCAAAAGGGACAAGCCGAAAGAAACCAATAAAACACGAAGGCCTCATATCAAAGTATCACATCAAATAATATCCCCAACTCAAGATACAGTATACTATATTGCGCTTTGAAGTCTTTACGGGGCTTATTACAGTATTCAAACCAACCAGTTTCAGTGGTATTTGACCATTCAGAGCCTGATCGTCACACAGTACGTTTCTTTTGCATCATGGATCATCCCACACTGGTTGAGAAACTCAGTTTGGGTGGGCGGTAATTACGTATACATCTGGTTTAGCTGCGATACTACCTTTAGGCTTTATTCTCGCTTGTGTTTGATCTCTTAAATGGCCCAAGCTCAGTCAGAGCCGATAAAACTTCCTACAACTATTCTTGCAATTCACAGAAAGAACATCCCATCCACAGCATAGCAATGCACAACGTACCATTTAGCTGCTGGCTAAAATTTTGCTTTTCAAGTTACACTGTATGAATGTATCACCGATAAAAGCACTTAGTACTCTAACGACACCCCCCAAAAAAGAGTGAAAAAAGTAAACCTTTTTGCTGCTTGAGAAGATACTAAAGACAATCTAAAAAAAAATGTTTGAATGAAAGTAGTAAGCAGTTTTCATATTGTCAACGAACATATGAAAACAGTTTTCCTTCACCGTGATGTGCAATTATTACACAGCTAAAGACCATAACATCCTGACTGTGTTGTATACTGCTCTCCCATTCAAGATGTTGGTCGCTCTACTATGAGGGTACACATCAAACGCAGGAGCCTGGGGCAGATTAGATCCAATTCCATTCCGTTACCAAGACCGGAACTTATTTTCTGACATCTACCATACAAAACCCTTACAGAGGACTCCCCATCCCAGTGAGAAGCTGAGGAATGGAATGGACGGACTGGAGAGCATCTGACTTCCATTGCTGGGCGGAGCTTGTGTGTTGCATTTTGCCACTGTTAATCTGAGGAAATGCGCAGTGGCGTTAGCAGAAGCCCGCTCTCAAACACATGATGTCATTGAGGTTCAATCATTACAGCCCGGAGATAATTTGGTGTTGAGATGAGTGAGTTCCCATGCGTCTTCCTTTTTGGAAGCAACAACATGCTTTCATAATCTTATGGCTCAGAATCAATGTGTTGCAGAAGGTGAAGTCTAGATGTGGAAACAGATGAATAAAAAAGCATGTTTCATGTGTCATTTTAGAGCACTGTTTTTTCACCTTGTTGGAAGTATCAAACCCTGAAATTTTCAGATGCACATTTATGGAACTCTTTGGGAGGAAAAAAAATCATTTTTGTCTTATAAGGCTAACGCTAGCGAGGCCTACATTGGACCAAAAAGAAGAAGACTACGAGGACCGTGAGGATTTTGAGGATTTAGAGGATGCTGGACAAGTGAAAACGAGCTAACGCGATTGATGAGCTAAAGCTAGCAATGAGCTTACGCAAGCGATCAGCTAACGCTAGCGAGGCTTAGGTTGGACCACAAAGAAGAAGACTACAATGAGGACTGTGACAATTTAGAGGATTTAGTGGATTTAGAGGACGCTGGACAAGTGGACACAACCCTCAAGTTCAACTTACTCCACTCCTGCCGGGTGAAACACTGCAGGGACATTGTGGTATGAATCTCTTTTATCTCTGTTTTTTGTCTATCTTCATATGGTAAAGAAGTGAAGAAACGGGTCCAAGCAGGTTGGAACAGCTGGCAGAACGTCTCTGGTGTGTTATGTGACAGAAGAGTCTCGGCTAGGACGATGGGCAAAGTTTACAAAACAGTGGTGATGTACGGATTAGAGACGGTGGCAATGAAGAAACAATAGGAAGCAGAACTGGAGGGGGCAGAAATGAAGATGTTGAGGTTCTCGCTTGGAGTGAGCAGGTTGGATAGGAGTAGAAATGAGCTAAGTAGGGGCACAGCCAAAGTTGGATGTTTTCGAGACAAGGTTCGAGAAAGCAGACTTCAAGGGTTTGGACATGTCCAGAGGCGAGAAAATGTGTATATTGGTAGAAGGGTGCTGAGGATGGAGCTGCCAGGCAAAAGAGCGAGAGGAAGACCAAAGAAAAGGTTGATGGATGTTGTGAGGGAACACATGAGAACAGTGGGTATTAGACAGGAAGATGCACGAGTTAGGCTTAGATGTAAAAAGATGACACGCTGGGGCAACCCCTAACGGGAGAAGCCGAAAGGAAAAGAAGAAGAAGCGCTATTTTAGGGGCAAATCGGATTATGTCACATGACGAGAGGTTTTGCCATTCCTGAGAAAATGTGTTAGGCCCAATCAGGGGATTCACCTGTGATAGATAATCGGGGCAATATCACACCGAAAATTTGTAGTCTGATCTAGGGAACCAGTTTGACCCTTGCAGGTGGAAGTCTCACTCAGGTAACTTACCTCCTGTATTTATCTTGTAAAATCACAATTTATTCACGTAATTTTTTTGGGGACTCTGACTTTCAGTCTATTGACTGAATAAATCTACCCCTTTTATTTCATTTTATTTGACCTTCTTCTAAAGATTTTGGTTAAAAATACAATTGACAAAGGGTAAAATAATGATTTAAGTTAACTTACGCGTTCTTTCACTTTCATTTTACGGTGATGTCAGATGTGTCCATATAGTCATATAATTGGTCAACTATTATTTCTTATCACCGTGTGTGATAAAAAAGTACAAGCCATTGTCTTTGATTGTGTGTCCTTCCCACGGGCTATTGCAAGTTTTAAAGGAGTGAATGGATGTTCACATTCAGATAAGGTCAACAATACAGCAATGCATGAATAAATTGTCTAGGCGGCTTTGTTGAAAAGAGATCTGAGAAACTGGAGTGACTTTGTCACTTAAGATAAGGAGCACAGGTAAAGCGATCCAAATGGGCCATCTGCGATACTCACAACCAACAATAGAGGCTAGTAACATGCATCAAATGCTAGCAGCGTCAGCCGAGACAAAGGCAACGCAATAAAATGAAACAATCTGCTGCTTTGACACTACGAGCTGGAGAGCTCGCCATTTCGCTGCCGGGCCAGGGGCAAGAATGTGCTCTTTGAACCAGCTTTATCTAGCGGCGTAGCAGCATGCGCACAGCACGCCCCGAGTCTCGGAGCTGGCCTAGGGAGCGTTTGCTCCTAGCGTGGGCACATCAGACGTGGGGCCACCGGGTCAGGGAGCTGGCATTCTCACCCCTGGCACAAGTTGCTCCCCTTGGGGGCGTAGGAGCTGACACCAGGATCATGGGGAGCACCAGACAGACAGGGGCCTACCAAACAGCTTGTGACCATAACCAACAGTGTCGGAGAACAATGAATGCAATTATTTACAAGAACACAGTCCAAGTCTCTTTTAGGCTCTCCCTATTACGCATGTTTACTCTCGCTCTCCTTTCGGGGAGCAGCAAGGAGGGGCTGCGACCCTGTCTGTACAGTTCTCAGCAGGATTTTTCATGGTGCCCAGGGCTACCCAGCTATTCATGCTCGATTGCCGTCAATGTCCAGCTGCAGCCTTTTCCCTACCAAGTGCACATTTTGACAAAAAGGTCAAGGGAGAAACATCAAACCATATCAAACTGTTCAGATATACAAAACGGAAGGAAATTGAATGGGATTTTCCATCGGAGCAGTGTAGCGTGTTCTAACAATAATATTGGTGAAAAATAAAGTGTATTCATTCATTTCTGTGAAAGAAAATCTATTTTCTATTCAGTTTGTCAATCACGATGAATAAGTCTAAATCATTATTACTACTCACACAGAATTGTTTATGTAGAGGATTTACACATGTGAATATTATTGAGCAGGTCATAACTTAAAAATACGAATATCTATTAGTTTGAAGTTGTGGCTCCACTGCAGTTGGCGTTTCCAAACATTTAACTCACAAAGAGCCAGAAAACCTGAATATTGTTAATACTTTTGAATGTAATGTAACAAACTCAACTGACCGTTTTTTTTTAAAGAGTATATATATGTTGCCAAACGTATCTAATACATTAACAGATGTTTGAGAACAAAGCCGTCTGTCTGCTTCACCATTCAGATGTTCTGGGTTTGAATCTTTGCACAAGCTTGGGTTTTTGATGGGTTACCGACTTGAGCTTCCTCACATATTCCCCACAACATGCATCGTAAATTAATAGAAGACTCTAAATTGTGTGTGCGTGTGAATGTTTGTCTTTAGGTGCCCTGGAATTGACTGGTGACCAATCCAGGGTGTACATCACCACGAGATAACTTTGACCCATAACACCAACTCCAACAGTCATACAGAATTCAGCAAAGTGGTCTTGAACATTTAAAAGTCTTACATTTGGTTTCCTACAATCTACTTATATCAGTGGTGCATCACAAATTCAACCATTTTTGTTTGGCCTTGAAGTTAAAAACAAACAAAACATTGTTTAAAATTAAAACTATTAACAGCAGTTAATGATTTTGCGTGGTAGTTAAAAATGTACACATTACTTAAAACATTATCTGCCCAGTTATTTAAGGTTTGATAACAAGCTTGACACTAGCATTCATTTATTGTTATCATTTTCTAAGGACTATCTTGTTTCAAAATCTGACCAAATCCGAGGTTGACCTTGATCTTAGAGGTTTCACCGTACTGTCCTTTACACTACCAATTCACTCAGGAACAAAGTTGACGTAGACATACAGTGAGTTGAATTTTTTATTTCTCCCCCTGAGGCTTGCTGCCCCTTCCACAGTGTCCAGATGACAGTGAAGTGTGGCAGAGGGTCCGTCCATAAACAACAAACAACAGTTATCTTGTTTGCCACCGTCTGTGTCAAGTGGCACACAAAGCCAAGCCCGGCATCTGAGAGGCGTCTGCTCTTCTTTTTGCATTTAGCCTTGTCTCTTTCAATAGCTTATAAAAGTGTGGATGTGTGCACGCCCTCGGCTGTGGGTCTGTATTCACTGCGCAGCACAGGGCTTCTCTGTATTGTATTCTTCGGCTGGCGAGAAGAAAAAAGGCAGAAACAAGAGTGCGGGGGCAAGTGAGAAGGGGCTCGGGGCTTACTTAAGAACTGTAGGGAGTACCGCAGATCCCAGCTGCCCAGGACTGGCTGACAGCTTCAGGCTGGTGCCAGCCAACCTCAGGCCTCAAGGAGACAAGCCAGACAAAGTGGGAGGAGAATGATGTAAAAATTACAAATAAATGTCTCGGCTATATTACGGGTGTCTTTAGAGGCAATATCAGAACTATTTTTCTGGTACTGAAAAAAAAAAGCCTTCAAACAATAACGAGCAGTATCAGAGTTCATATTTTAAGTAGGACTGGAACATAGACCGGTGGTGAACTTCCTGAGTAGCAAAAAAAAAAAAAAAAAAAATGCTGACCCATTATTAACAGACTGGATGCCTCTTTCTTCAGAGAGGCTGACTACTTAGTGGAGAACTGTTTTATCTGGGACTGTTTAACGCATTGTTTGTGTAGAAATCAGGGAAGCAAATAATTACAGCGTTTTTTTTTTTTTTTGTTTGTTTTGGTTTTTTTTTTGCATCTGTGTCCAAGATAAGCTGGAGTTACAAACTATTAAGTGGTGGTGCTTTTTCTGGCAAACACCATCAGTGAAATAGAAATACATGATCCTCTGATACAATCACAACAAGCAACCCATATACACTTTGAAAAAGTGGATTTCTTTTCATAAGATTGATTTGCAATTAAATTTAAGATCTGATACTTATCAAAGTACAAATTCTCACGGTCTGTTTAAATTTATGGAGGAGAAAAAATGTCGAACAGTCCATAGAAGAATGCAAAAGACCTATAACAGTGTAAGCCAGTGAGTCTGACCCAGTGTGGCGGGACACATTAGTGTGAGACGATTGTGCTTCAGCTGTGCTGTGGGAAATTGTGAAATTTTACTGTATTGCTGCAAAAATGAGTTATTTACAATAAATAATGTATATTTGTTTATTTATGCTAGGAAACCATAGTGACAGACAGAACAAACAAATGCTCTTCTATTAGATGGTAGGAAGTACATACAGTAATCTATCCAGATTTTGTGACATTTTTGTTTGTTGGTGTGCCATGAGATTTTTTTTCAGTTGTAAAATATGTCCCTTGGCTGCACAAAGGTTGGAAATCATTGCTGTAACCAGGAATTGCCTGTGGAAACACCCTCTGTTGTCTAGATACCATTGCCCAGGAATTAGTCTGGGGGTACAAAATCAGGCACCTGGTTTTCTGTCCTCTATGGTACATCCCAACCATCATTTAGGTCTGTATTTTGCCATCTAACTTTTCTGATAGAATCAACAGATGCTTATGACGGCATGATGGCTTCTTGCAGCGTTAACCTGGGTGCAATGTTTGGTGGGTTCACAGCTATGGTCATGACAGGATAGGATGTGAATTCCTCTGTGGGAGGACATAATACGAGTTGAAATTTCAGGGATGGAATCTGGAGAGTACGATGCAGAAACAATGACCAGTCCAGCTGTCTGTACTTCAGTCACTAGTCTCTGGTATATAGGTTGACTTCCAGTGTCAAAAACCAGAATTAGGTTGGACATATTTTTCCCACTCGAAACGTTACCCGGTGGTACGATGGACAACTGATTATCACATGTGGTTCATAGTTGCGATGACAAGGGTACAAATCCGGCCTTACCTGTGTGAAGTTTACATGTTCTCCTCACGCCCACGTGTTTTCTCCAGTTTCGTCCCACATTTCAAAAATTGATTGAAAACTCTAAATTGTCCAAAGGTGTTAATGCGAGTCCATATGGTTGTTTGTCTGTTTGTTCAATGTGCCTTATGAGTGGCTGGTGAGCAGTTCAGGGTGTACCCTGCTACTCGCACAGAGTCATCTAGCATACGCTCCAGCATGAGTGTGACCCTGCTAAGGATACAGTACGGAAAATGGATTGAAGGATGAATGGATGAAAATGTGGGTCCACTGGCTGTGTTTGGATGAGAGCTTCTCCTATATTCACATTTAAATTGACTAAGTGTAAAAGTACATGTGAAATGTGTTTTGTCATAAAAACATGGTTGCCGCCATAAAGATCTATTCTTCTCTGTGGTATTAGACATTTTATGCTCTAAAAATATAATGTTGGGCCATTAAAGTTTTTATAGAAAATGTACCTGTTACACTGAATAGGCAACACTTAATATTTTAGTAAGTGGCCCTCTACTTCTCCAAATAACATACAAAAGCATGGATAAGCTTCATATAAAGAAAAACTACTTATAGTCATAGTACTAGTGCTTACTATACACAAGAAGCAATCGAATTACATCATGTCTACATCAACGACAGGAGAAATTGGAGAAAGAAAGTACGAGGAGGCCAGCGTAAAATCTCCAGCCCCTTTGTATCAATAATTTGAATAATTATTCAAACATGTGACTTACATTTTAAATCTGCTCAGATGTAATTATTAGCTGCTCCATTCGTCTTAATTTATGATGTCTTTCACATGTTGCAGGAAACTGAATTCCAAGAATGGGGTGCACATACAACGGACTTTCTGGTGCTTGTTTGTTCCATTGTGTGATTTCTTCTGAGAGTGGTTTGTATCCACGTCTGGGTAGCCATCTGTAGCATTAAAAAAACCGAAAAAAAAAAACATCAGAACAGGAGCTATAGTGTCTAACATTTAAGCTTCTCTTTCTCCGCAGCACTTTGGACACCTGATGTCTACTGAAAGAGTGCCCCCCGTGCCAAAACCAGCCAGTCTAGCCCACCCTGTCACTGGCAATAAGACAGCCAAGCTGACAATTATTATCTACCTCACTGCCCTTGCTAACAAGCTGACATGATAGGCAGCATCTGTCTGGCTCACTCACACAATTTATGGATGTAAGAAATTCACTGAGTAGAACTCAAGATTACAACCAAACAACAAAAGGGAGACAGACTTGTTGTTTTTCTTTTTTTTTACTTTTTTTTTTGATTGTTTTGCATTTGTTATGTATGGTAAAACTATTTCCGAAAAAAAAAAAAAAACGGTGCATAATTCACCAGCAAACATTTAAATGTAATGATGTTGACAATTAGTATGCATGTTGGAAATGACATATTTTCATAAAATAACTATTTTAAGTGTCTTCTACTGTGTGATACAAACATGAAATATCATGATGAAAGTCAGAAGACTGATGGCTCTCAAGTGATACCGTAACCTATGTAACATTGTCCACAATGTCGAAACTGTTGAGATCTACCAAACAAGATAATGAATATCTTTAATGGTGTAGATGTGGGTTATTGTTTAAGGTTTGTACTGGGCTGTACATCCGCCATAATACAATTTAAATAGGGCAGACTGTAATGTTCCTTGAAACTGTCTCAGATATGCTTTGTGAGTCCAGTACATATAGCGCTGCCACCTCGCCATTGTTTTTAAGAAGCCCTTGGAGGGGATAGGGTAACAACAGACACTTGCTACAACAATAAAGAACAATAAAAAGCTGATAATAGCTCAGCCTGTGACCCAGATAAACTTCTTCCGACAGACACGCTCCATGTGAGTCTGAAACTGGAGTCTGAGAAACTTTGGAAGTGAAAATTAAAGGAGGAAGTATTAGGAAATATAATTATTGCCTGCAGATGTTGCAAACTCGTGATTTGCTGTGGTGTGGTCATGCGGACAGCTACGTATCACAATCCACAATGTGTATTGGTCTGAAAATCTATTATTAAAGGACATAGTACGTTTTTTCTCACTGAAAATATCCGGTTGCTCTTCCATTCTAGTGACACTTGACACTTTCACACAAATGATGAGTAATTCAGGAATTACCTCACGCTCTTGACAGTTAAAGTGGAAATGATCCACATTAATGAGTGAAAAATAAATGTCACATCTGTGCAGCTTACATAACTAGAGTCTGAGTGCATCAGACGTATTTTTCACGCACATATTAGTCAGTTTTGAGGTTTCCGAGGTTTGTGGCATGAAGTGGGTAGTCCAGTCCTGACCTACAAGTATATTCATCTTGGTGAGAAGCATGAAGAGGGATGTTCAAAGGCAATGTCTCTCCCAAATATGCAATATGTACTGTATAAATTTAAAGGAAGAAAAAACGAGGCCAGGTCAATGACAGTGGCAAGATGGTTTCAATGGCCAATTTTATGGGCAACCTTCCATCTGTGCTGCATTTGGTCACACAAACAGTTATATTCACATTAGGGATTCCATTCAAATGAGCACTCTGGTTATGGTTCACATAAAATCTATATTTGGGGGAAAATTCACAAGGGGATTATGCTTGTAGTTCATTTGAGAGAGTCAATACAAACAAATCTGTCACACAATGTATGACCTTGATTGAAGCTTGACACATTGATCGTTAGAGAAGCCTTTAAGACTGGATTTACTTATTTTGATGTTCAAGTGACCTGATTTGATGTTTTTTCCCATGTGACAATGTTCAGATATGTTTCATCCCAGTCAGAGCAGAAAAACCTTTGGAACCCTCTGATCCCAATCATTTAAGGTGATTTCTGGTGTTCAGTACATGTGATTTCATTCATATTTGATAGTTAGGAAGCAGATGTAAATAGTTTGAAGAAAAATACAGCTGTTAAACTGTAAATTGGACCTGTAGTGTAAATTAATGGCTTTCATGCAGCTAGTGTGGACTTGATAGTCTATCCAGAATTCAGTGTAGCCATATTATTGAATGAGGGCCAGTCCAGGATGTGCCCCATCTCTTTAAACCCCACCCCACCCCCAATTCGGCCATCATGAGTACATTGAATAGTGAATGGATGGATGGAAGCCTCTCATACAAGAATTTAGTTTTTTTGACAAAAGGCAAAAGTTGAGAAAACCAGATGGTGTCACTTTACATTAGCTGAACTGAAGCTCCTCTTAATAAGTCAATTGATTCAACAATAAATGCCATGTAGAAAGTTTCCCAGAGAATGAAAAAACAAATCAGCAAAACCCCCTCTACTTATGGTTCACGATAGCCCCTCTTTTTGCAACCATCAAAAGAGTTACACATTCCAAATGCTTTAATTGCTAAAGGACATCTTTTTGCACAATTGCGCCCCTACCCCCACAAAAAAAAATTTGTACCGACATTACAGATTACTAGCAACTGTTTATTGCTCAGTGACTGTTTTTCTCAATATCTTTATGTCTCAAATCAGTCAGTTGACTTTCTGTTTGTCATACTAGAACGACTCCAACTACCGGAGACAAATTCCTTGTGTGTTTTTGACATACTTGGCAAATAAAGATGATTCTGATTCCGAAACATCAAAACTTGGAAGGGTGCCGCATTCCCAGAGTCGAAATGACTATTTGTTTCAGCTTGGATGAGATCCTAGATGTTCTTGACATCCATGTCAGTTCTTGACATCCATGTCAATGAGATAGTCAGGGTTATTCAGACAAACTATCTCCTTCCTGGCTCTGCTCGCTTGTTCTCACAAGATCGAACACATTCATAACCATTCTTGCCTGTTGAATAAGAGGATCAAGGGTAGGACATTTTTAAACAAGCAGATTCAGAAGGTGCTGCCAAATTCTGGGATAGCCTTGATGGGAGGACATCTTCAATTGGCAGATGACACTATTTTGAGTGTAAAGCAGGGAAGGGCAACTGTGACTGCCATAAATGCTTTATACGGTGTACATACCTGCCTTTGTCAAACTGTGCACACCTACAGTACCACCTTAGGACTGTTGGAGCCATTCCCAGGTGTTATTTGGTAGGAGGCAGGGGCACAGACAACAGTCACACTCACAATCACACCTAGGGGCAATTTAGTCTCCAAAGAATGCGTCTTTTTTTAGGATGTGGGAGGAAACCCAAGTGCCCAGAGAAACCCCATGCACGTACAGAGAGAACATGCAAACTCCACACAGGCAGGGCCAGGATTCGAACCCTTGTCCTCAGAACTGTGAGGCCAACGCTCTCGAGCTGCACCACTGCATTCATCATATGAACTGATTTACAAATACCTAGTGTCACGCTCCTGGCATCCTGCCCAGGCTGGGCGTGGCCAGCTAATTATTCGGCACACACCTGCACCTTGTTTCGGCTGATTACGCCTGGTACTTATAGGACCCGGTGATCGTTGCAGTTCATACCCCGTTCCAGCACTCCCGTATTTCTGATCGTATTCCCGTGTGTACCGACCTCCGGCTGTCCTCCGACCAACCCCGTAAGCCTGACTCCTTTGACACTTCTGCCTTCCTTGATCGATCTCCCGTGTACCGACTCCTGCCTGCCCGCTGACCTGCTCTGCTGTGAGCCCACGCCAAATGTCCTGACTACCGCTGCTGTACCTGACTGGCTGCCCGATCCCCGACCTTGAAATAATAAACGTTTTTCCCGAATTACCTCTGCGTCTCCCGTGTACTCCTGCATTTGGGTCCTACCTCCGTTCCGATGGGTCGTGACACCTAGTACTTGTATTTAATAATATACTTCAACGGACTGACTTACTTCCTATGAGGTATTTTATTTTTTAACAAAAAATTTAAATTTGTGTCAAAATGTCTTTTTGTAGACTTAAATAAACCTGACTGGTAATTTATGGAGACAGCACACTAAAACCTTTGTGAAACTGCAAAATCAATGCCACAATTAAAGCATCAGCAGAAATGAGGTATGCTAACAGATGACATCATTTACTTCTGCCATATGGTTTGGTGGCTACTTGTATGGAGATGCATTTTATTCAAGTGTACTGAGGGCAGGCAAGAAAACAGACTGCTGCAAAAAAGTGGAGATTGCTGTGTTAAATACTGCAGTGCCCAGCAATAAGAAACATCAACAGGGGAAGCTGTGGAAATATTTATTAATATAATTGCTTGTATTGTACCTTAAGCTGTTTCAATAGCACTGTGATGACGATGCTCTTGCTTACCCAATAGATGGCCAGTGAGCATGCTTGGAACAGCAGTTGACCAGGACTTGGAAATAGCATCTCATAGTAACTGCATTTTTACTCACACCACCCATCTGGGGTGCCTTTGGAATGTTTGAAGTACACAACAACACGATTCATCCAGAGTAAACTTTTGACAAAAACTGCGTCTATTCTAAGTCTGATGATTATTGGGAGCAGTAGTACCTGTGGATAATTGTTTGTTTTACTTTATTTTGACCTCTTTAACAAACTCGCATTCTATGCCAGTCTCGTCTCTTCTTTTCTGCTGCCTGATGACCCCCAGAATCATCTTGAATATTCATAACGTATCTCTGATGAGCATGCTAAATGGGTGTCACATGACAGAACTGGGTTGTCTTTGATAAGCGCCTACTTGAGCCAGAAAAATAGGGCAAGACAGAGAGAGACAAGAGACGTTGACCTCACAGGGTTTATGGGGTACGTGGATGAAATAATCAGAGCTCTGGAGGAGAACCGTTGGCGGTAGCACTGGGCAGCAATAGAGAGGTCAGTAGAGGGGAAGACCCCTGCGGTGGTCCCAGGGGTGAAAGTCATTGTCACAAGGCTTTAATGGGTCGCAAAATTCCAAAACTGACCAAAATCTATGAACGATTCAGAAAAGAAAAACATTTGTGGTTCAAATAGGATCTCTGGGGGTTCCCCAATAAGGTATGCAAGTCGGAAAACTGCAGAAGAAACTAACACTCTCCCGTAATCTCAAGGACATACTAAGCAGGTCCTTGTTTCTACTGCACACTTTTTCTTTCTAAATCACATCTTCATTACATTATATAACAAAACATTGGGTTTTTCCTTACTTTGCTTTGAACTAAAAGAGATATATAGGTCCTGGTTTAGTCAGTAAATATATATAAAAAAGTTTCTTTTAATTTCCCATCTTTGTTAATTTATTGTTCTGTTCTTATTTTCTTGGCATACCCCACAGAAACCATGTCCAAACTTGACAATAGCAATAATGCGAACCAGTTATCTATTTGCTCAGCGGGCCTTTCGTCTGTTTTCTGACTGGTACCGCTACGTTTTACATAAGTCAAAACTTTCTAGTTGAACCAAAATCATTGTCGTGCTTTGTTTTTAAATACATTATATTTGTTTGAAGGTAAGTGATGAAAACTACACCCTGAACTGGTTGCCGGCCACCATGTCACTTGGATGGGTTTTTTGGGTTGGGTAAAAACTACGACAAATGAGCTGGGGCGTATACTTTCTTGCAAGAGGCCCTTTCGCGCAAAATAACTAATGCCCAACATGTATGGCTATTTACCAGAATTGCAAGTTCCCTAGTAATAACAGCTTCGCCATTTCTAGCACAACTACATTGTGCTGTTGGTTATCAAGCTCTGCCGACAATTCGAAAAAAAAAAAAAATCTGTTATTTGTGTCTCTGTTATGCTAGTCCAGTGTGGGGTTTATGCAACAGTTCCATTGCTAATTGGCGTACTACTAGTAACTAGGCTTGTACTTATTATCTGCTAATGGCCTTGTGGACTGGTTCTGGACTGGCGTTGTCTCCGTTCAATACCCCACAGCCTTGTGCTAAACAACAGACAGGTAAGGGAAAGTGAACTGTTTATTATGCTCACGGGCTAGCAGCCAAATGCCAAGATTAGACTACCTACCTACCTACCTACTACCAACTACCTATTCCAGCAGATTTCCCAGATCAGGGTCAACGTACAGTATTTTGTAGTGTGACATAATACGAGACCAAACATTAGCCCTATGATAGCTCGACGACACCAAGATGAAAAGTCTAGCATTTGTTATTTTTTGGGATATCTTCTATGTAGTGTGACGTTTCCGTGAGAACTCTCCGACTCCACACCTTAATGTCAACCAATAGGATTATGTACTGTGCCTAGTGTATTGCCTCCCATGCTTGCTGGTGTCAACATACTTGCACGCTGTTGTCAACATTGACTCACATGCACAGAGAAAGGTTCACCAAACCTTTGGAGCATGATTCGACAGAACATCAGCATTTTTACATAAAACTGGTAAAAAAAGTTTCTTTCAGCGTGTCATCTCAGATGAACGCACATATATGTTTGGCACAATTTTTACGCCGGATGCCCTTCCTGACACAACCCTTCTCAGGGAGTAGAGGCCCCAGTGGGATACAAACCCACAACCCATGGTTTACCAAACCAGTGCTCTAACCACTGAGCTACAGGGACTTACATAAAACTGGGAGTGCTAGGCTATATTTTTGTTTCCTGACTGTGAGCTGTTTTGTATATAAAGTATGTGAACATAACTCAAGCAATCCTTGAACGAATGTCCTCTCCAGAGCACCGGTGACGACCATTACATGGTTTTCCTCATTTTATTCTCTCCATTTTTACTGTCAACACCACGGTAATGAGTCCATCCGATTGCGTTGACGGGTGAAACAATTTCTGGTTCCCCCTCTCCTAGTGGTGGTTGACTATACAAGATAAAGCCCAGTGATCGTGATGCGGTGCTATCGGTGTACTGTCTGACTGAGATATGGCAATATTTTACGGTAGTAGTCTGATATAGTGCAAGTGAAAGCTCTGATCCAGTTATAAGAAAAAGTTTAAACTGTAAAAAATAAGCAGTGTCACTGAAGGTGTAGTGGTACACTCGCCCGACTTTGGTGCAGATAGCGTGAGTTCAGTTCACACTCAGTGACAGTCTCTATATGTGCCCTGGAACCGACTGGCAACAAGTTCAGGGTGTAGTCCGCCTTTTGCACCATGTTAGCTGGGATAGGCTCCAGCACTCCTGCAACCTTTGTGAAGATGAGCGGTTTGGAAAAAGGATCAATAACCACAACCACACACCGTGAGAGAGAACGTATTGATTGACAGCTGAAGGGCTGATCTGTAATGCCTTCAGCAGACATCCCCACACAGTCCTGTGGCTCTTAGTGGCCTTTTTTTTTGTTTTTTTTGTTTTTTTTAAATATCAGAACCTAAAGGCCTCTTTATACTCATGCATGCGCCAACCGTGCTGACGTCACTACGGCTCCCCCTACACAGACTTTCCCTTTTTACTCAGCGCAACCCATCCAGTTTCTTTGCCACTTATCCTCACGAGAGTCGGTGAGAGTGCCGGAGCCTATGCCAGCTGTCAACGGGCAGGAGACAGGGTACACCCTGAACTGGTTGCCAGCCAATCGCAGGGCACATGGAGACAAACAACTGTACTCACAATCACACCTAGAGGCCATTTAGAGTGTCCAATTAATGTTGCATGTTTTTGGGATGTGTGAGGAAACTGGAGTGCCCAGAGAAAATCCACAAAGCACGAGGAGAATATGCAAACTCAACACACACGCACGAACGCACACACACACACACACACCACACACACACACACACACACACACACACACACACACACACACACACACATTAATTTCTATTTTCTCTCCTAGAATCATTTTGACTTGAAAATAGGGCTAAATAGTCATGCTTCATTTTGATTTAATTATATTGAGGATGAATTTTCACCATTTTTGTTTGTTTTGTTTTTTGGAAGAATTCTTAGCATCTGCTAATCTCCCCAGATGGGTGAGCAAACCCTGCTAAATAGGAACAGAAAACACATGGCCAACCATTAATAATTGAATGATTAAGGCATAGGTTGGAAATTTCCATGGAACATCCTTGAATGCTTGTACCTATCAGAGTTTATCCCAGTTAGTATATATTTGTATTCCTATTCATTTAAAAGAGATGTTGAAGTTTTCAATTTGTAGTTAAAATCTTTGTCAGTTACCAGATACCTGTCTTGGTAAAAAGAAACTGCAGACAAGTAAATTTTTTTGGGGTTGTGGTTTCCATATTCTTAATCAGTCACACTTCATTGGCCTTTGGTTCCATGCAATAAGCAGTGATGTCACAACCAAGTCCATTCTCACATCTTAATTTCCCAACCAGACTGTAATCTATAACCAGAAAATGGATTAGAAAGTCTTGACTTGAAGTATCGATGGCTTTTGGATACGTACCCTCCCAGCAATTTTGGCTTCATTGGCAACTTGTCTGAAATCTTTTATTCATTGGTCTAGCTTGGATGAGAACAGGTTGCAGTCTGATCTTAGTACATGGGCTGGGTTGTTCTACCCCACCTCCCACCTCCCATCTGAGGTTTCGAGGAGTGCCAATACAGGTATTGTTTATTCTGTCAACACTGAAAACTTACTTGGCCTCACTGTCCTGTCTCACTGTATGTCGACCACCGTCTGGATGAGAGATAAAGACCGCCAGGCACTCTGGCCATCCTCTCCTACAACTGGCATTTACCAGGCACATATATGAAACGTGTATGCATGCACACTCCTCAGAAACCTCAGAGGAAATCCCAAACCTGCTGGCTAATCTTCACTAAATCTGCCCCCCCCCCCCCTGGCTTTATCTGCCTTTGTTATCAGCTCTGGGTCTGAGAGAATGGCAGGGGGTCACAAGGGTAAGACTTATTTTCCAGCATTTGCTTGTATAGAGGGGGGCAGGAGCAAAAGCATCGGACCTCCCCTTGCTCAACTCTTCAACCCACCACACTTGCAGCCCCCAACTCTGATATTTTTGGAAGTCCTTTTTCTTTATTCTGTCTTTTCTTCCATTTTCCCTTCCTTTAAAACACAAATAAATGTGTGCTGGATGACTGAGCAGAAGCAACACCTCCCCCATCAATCTAGAACCACTAGGCTCAGGGGAGGAGGTGGGAGCAAGTCCCTTTGCAGGCCTCCACAAGACCCAACAGCGTGCCCCCAATGTCTCTCACACAGCTACTGGATCCAGTCTTATTATCAGCAGTATATTGTTTGATTCCAGCAACTTTTGATGCATGTTATTGCTCACAAAGTGTACTGTGACCTGTCTGAGATGTCTGAAAAGATGTTAGACCTCAACACATAAGCTAGTCCAGAGCAGTTGTGTGTTACTGAAAATATCCCACATGGGGAAAAAATAATATATCAGGAAGACAATACAAAACATAGAATAAGTGGGTTAAAAGGGAATGGAAAAGCAATTGTGAATTTTAGTGGCTCATAAACTGAGAGACATGTGAGCAACACAGTATTTCTCTGTCTCTCGCAGATAGAGAGAAGTGAATTCCAGAATAGTGTCGTCACAGGGAGCAAAGGGAAGGCAGGGAAGTGGTTTGAGAAGAAAAAAGAAAATCTTGGTATACGCGTCTGGATAAGTTTGTGGGTGGCGTGGTGGGTGGTGGTCTCTCTATTCTCGCTCTCTCTCTCACTCTGTATTGCTACCTAAAGATCCGTCAATCGCCACATAGAAACCAGCTCTGGCTGAAAATCTTGTTTATAAATACATTTGCCTTAGCAGGGAAACTCAGATTTGTACCTGATAGCCTGAAACGCATGAGAATTCGTGCCTTTATATGTGTTTTGTCTTCATGAATGCTGTATATAAAGCACGATAAAATGAGCCAAAGAGGAACATCATGTGTAGGGCAAACTGTTGTTCCAAGTTAATTTGGTTACTGTAAACTTTACAGATAAAGTAAGTGTACTGTTACTGTACAGAGGATATATGTGTACCGGAATTGTTATCGTTCCTCATTCACCCTGACTGGGACAACAGTACAGAATTTAGAAATCCAAAGCCTCTGAGGTTGATAAGCTTGGAATTTGTATTTATTACTGTATTAACTATTTTCTAAACTGAAAATGGAGGGATGGATGAATTATAGTATTTCAATTTATATTATTGTCGATGGTGAACAATTATTGTAAATCCAAATATTTTGGAGGCCAATCCCATTGTGGAACAGATTGCACCCAATCATAAGCGTTTCCACTGTAAAGTAGGCTAAGTAGTACAGTACAAACAATGCTTTGCACATCCACAGTATTTTTCCCAAGAATCATGTCATCTGTTCTTTGCATAGTTGCTGCTTTAGTAGCTAGCACTAAAGACGCATTACCTGTTGAGTAATGTGAACGGAATAGAATGCAATGAAGCCCAAAACGAACTTTTGGAAAAAGTGGTTTCCATAAGTGCGCAGGGAATGGGGCAAAGTTTGTGACAAAGAACAAGGGACAAACAAAAAAGTAAAAACGTGCTCGTGAAGAGTTACATTCTTGTCTGTTTGTTGCCATGCACACTCCAGCAATCTTGCTCTCAGCACTGTGTGGTATTTGTCCCTAGCTAAAATTCAGAGAGCGAAGTGCGAACTGCAAACTTTCCCAAGGATACTATAAGGCAGTATGCTGCTGTTTGCCTTCCGTCATTGTGGAGCAGCTCCATCTCACCCTTCTCCTCTACTCCCTCCAATGAGTGGCTGGCTGAACAGACCAGCAATTTCATTAGGAAATTACTCCTGGTGGTGAAACAGTGGGCAACTCATTAGCGCATCTGCAAAACAGATTTGAGAATCCGTGATCAAATACAGCATTGCCTGTGTGAAGTTTGCAGGTTCTCCTTGTGCCTTCGTGGGTTTCCTCCCACATCCCCAAATCATGTATGGTAGGTTAACTGAAGACCCAAAATTGCCCGTGGGTGTGAATGGTTGTTTGTTGGTACTGTATGTGCTTTGCGATTTGTTGCCAACCACTTTAGGGTGTAACATGCCTTTTACCCAGAGTCAAATGAAATAGTAACCAGCACGCCAGTGACCTTAGTGCGTATAAGTGATAGGAAAAATGAATGGATGGATGGAATTTAATCTTGGCAACAGAATTTCTAATGGTTACTACTAAAGGTCAAGTTTGGAGGGTGAATCAGCAATGTCCTTCGCACTCATTCATATTTTAAAGTTCTGAAATATTTAAACTTAATGGGACAGTTCTGGGGTCGATGCCTGGCTCCACCACTACATACAGAATATAGGGAAACTTGCTTATCTCCTGCAGAATGACAGACAATGTAATACTGTACTGTTCTAATTCAAGGAGATACACTATATATCAATAGGCCTAATTTAGGGTGGCCAACAGAAGCAATGTGCTGCAAACAACTAAATGCTACATACCAGGAATGTCACAAAAAAACAGCAAAATAAAAATGCTGCAATCACAGAGAGAAACTGTGAGAGAAAAATGCTGCAGCTTTAAAAAAAAAAAAACCCAACCAAATCACAAAAGTAACAGCATGAGAAAAATGCTCAAAACAAAAAAAACACACACACACTAATCCCTCAACAATTGGAAAAGAGAAATGCTGAAAGTTCACGCGACAGTGGAAGTCTGCCAGGCCACAGTCTTGTGAGACTAGAGGCACCACAAGTACAGAAAGTGAGATATGACACGCCCATTTTAACCTCAATACCAATAGTGACACTAAACTAGGGAGGTTGAAGTCGTCAGCGCATTCCACATGTGTGGACAGCAAGAAAACCAAAAGGCCAAGTATGCCGGCACATTGTGCTGCAGACAGTTGTTTGCCACACAATTCCAAGTGGGGAACTGAAAGTCCGTTTCACACATAATTATTATTATTTGTTTGTCTTTCTATCAAATGTTGCATATTGAAAACATACTTTTGGGTGTTGGCAAAACAGTAACTCGTGAAATTAGCTTGAGAAATGAGCAAATTCCAAGTAATTTCAGTCTCCATGCATTGCCTTCTTTGGGAAGGACGACCTCCCCAACATGCCCGACACATAGGTATGTTCGATAGCTGGGCTGCCAAAGGGCACTGGTGTATTATTAGAATTCCCACATAGTTTCTCGGCAGGTGCCCCACTGTGACATGGTTGGCTCCTGTGTCGTGGGAAGGGCAGACTACATACATGTAAAAAGGTGACCATTCAAAACATGTAACACATTTGTACGAAATGAAGTTTGTCATTATTAGGTTAAAGGCTAAGGGTCTCAAGACAGTTTAGGAAGGGTTAAGGTTAGGATTAGGGTGGGTTCGGTTTAGTGTATCGAGTACCCCTTCTAGTTTGCGTATCGTTCAAACTGGTCAACAGATGACACTGTCTCCACTGCTGTCTAGTCTACCTCACACACCTTCACTCTGAGAAATCATTTGTAAGACTGCTGTTGATAAACTTCAGCTCAGCATTCAATACCATCATCCCTCGACTTTTGATCAACAAATTAGACCTGCTGGGGCTAAACACTTCGATGAACCACTGGCTATTGGACTTTTTGATAGGGAGACAGTATGGGTCAGCAGCAACAGATCCAGCACCATCACTCTGAATAAGGGGGGCACATCAAGGTTATATGTTGAGTCCCCTCCAATACACCCTGCTGGACTTATGACTGCACGGCGACATACAGCTTCATTAAATTTGCAGACCAAAAAACTGTGGCGGGTCTCATTACAAATGGGGACAAGACAGACTACATGTGGGGTGAGCCACCTGTCCGTGTGGTACATGGACAACAATCTCTCCCCAAATGTGGCAAAAAAACAAACAAAAAAAAGGATATTATTGTAGACTTCACGAGAGTTCATTCCCAGCATGCTTCCTTGAACATCAATGGTGCTGGGGTGGAGAGAGTGCATGGTACCAAATTCCCAGGAGTACACGTCTCTGAAACATCTATACGAGCACAACATCATCACTGACTAAGAAAGCTCATCAGAGTCTCTAGTTCCTGCGGAGACCCCCGACGCCCATTATGTGCTCGTTCTAAAGTGGGAGTATAGCGAGCATCTTGACCAACTGCATCAGAGTGTGGTACGGAGTCTGCACCGCATCCTGCTGCAAGACTCTCCATCACATAATGAGGGCAGCTGAGAAGATAATCAGAATCTTTCTTCCCTACCTGCAGGACACCACGCGTCACACCTGCAAAGCCCTCTGCATAGCACAGGACGCACTCCATCCATCACACAGCCTCATCAGTTTAGTCCCATCAGGTAGCAGACTGGATTCTGGGGGCCAGGACTAGCAGACTCAAAGACAGTTTTATTCATCAGGCTGTCAGAAATCTGAACTCTCTCCTCATTCTACCCCCTTTTCCTTGTCTGCCCTCTTCCCATGTGAACTCTGACACCCCATGTACATGCACCTGCATGTGCGCACACACACACACACACACACACACACACACACACACACACACATCCACACACACAAGGTTCAGGGACCAGCCACTTTCGGCATTGGGGTTTTGTCAACTCATTTATGAATGTATTATTTGCCTTGGTTATCTAACCATGACTAAGTTGTAAACGACAAATGATCTTTGATATTGGAAATTCTATTAATTCTTTTTATACTGTACATACCCCATATTTTTATTTTGGTTTTTATATTGTTTGTACTGTCTTTGTAGCACCATGGCCCCTTGAGTACCATTACATCAAAACTCTCTCTGTCTTAGATATATTGAAGAACTGACAATAAAAGCACATTGAAACTTTGATGAAAGATATTAACACCATCACAATTAAGTCAATAATTTATAAGAAATTGAAGTTGACTTTCGTGTAAATCCCTGAAAATACAAATGTGATCACGAGGGGGGGGGGCAGGGGGCATTTTGAAAAAATCGATGACTGTGGTGCATCCTGGTGATATCTGTTAACAAAATTCAGACAAAAATTGAAAGTAAAATATCTAAGTCATATTGGCCACACCTGAATCAAGCGACAAGGTGGACGATAGTCTAATGTTTTTTTGTTTTGTTTTTACGCCGTCACACTGCCTCGCGATTGATGCAATGAGCACCCCTGGTGTAACTGAATTTTCTTTGACATGCCTCATGATGTTGATGACTTTCGACGTAAATGCACTCACTAAATGTGACGCAGTTCTGAACATGCGCTTTCATACATGCTCCGTACGCATAACTTGCATTTCCTGTTGCCGGGTGAATACCGGTTGTTTTGGAGCAGGGTCGTTTAGTTAACAACCTATATGAAATAAACACGTAAATTAATGTCAAGAACAGAAAAAATAAGCAACGTCTTGAGAGAATGCAAGGGGAGGGGCGTTACTGTTACTAGTGTTAGTGCCTCAACATGGCTATGCTCGTGAAAGCAGAACAACGAACGCAAACGCATGTTCGTTCAATGTTGTCAACTAATATCCGGATTAATTCTAGGCAATTCTTCCTCAATTTTCTGGAGCAATTTTCATGGAAATTTAAAAATCCGGAATTCCGGGAAAATCCGGAGGACTTACAACACTGACTTATTTTGCCCTTTTGAAGCAGTAGAACATATTCTACACTGACACAACAGCCAATTTTAGAGGAGTGGAGAGTGTCCAGGAGCCAGTACTATTGGAGCAGAGCATGTCTTGCCTAAAAACTGTGTGAATTCTAATTATACGGCATTATTATCTATGAAAGCCACCCCTTAAAGTCCTGGCAGACTTCTGTTGTGTAATGTAAAGATGTTGCACTTCTCCTCACAGGTGCTCTGGTTGTGTGTGTTTTTTTTTTTATGTTTCCAATTTTTTCTGTGATTGCAGTATTTTTTTTCTTTCAGCAATTTTCTTTAGCTGCTGTTTTCTCAGACTGCAGCATTTTCAAATTTCAGGATTTTTCCAATACTTTCATGCTTCTGTCCTGAATTATCAAAATAATAGTGAATTTTTTTGGCAAAGAACGTATGAGAGGTTGCAATTGAATTTAATAACGTGAAGTTAGCAATCAAACTTGTAAGAGACAGACAATAATAAATAATAAAAGTAAAAATTACAGCCCTTGTAGTGGCTGTCATGTGATTGTATTGTCACTGTTGTATGATTATTGTGTTGTATTGTTGCTGACAGTTGAGCAGAGGCAGATACATTTGGATTTTCAAAACTCCACATGAGCCTTTCAGACTTTTTCTTATGATGGGAATTGCATTTTGTGTTTGTAACCGTTTATTGCTGGGTATGCCCAAAATTAGTCAAACAATTAGTAAAAACAAACGGTAAAAAATAAATCACAGAGATTTGTGTCATCGCACTTACCCAGTAATTGCGATCTGTAAAAGAAGGCCGAACACTTTGATTTTATGCCCCTTTTCTCTCCTTCCTCTGACAATATCTACTGCCAGCCAAGACTGAGTCACTAAAACATTTCGATGAAGTTTAAGGGTATGAAATTGTGAGGGCAACATAAAGATTTGTCCTTTGCCAGTTTCCGCTAGGCATAAGACGGGAGAGAGGAGGAAGTGTTGTTGTCAACAGCTGGCTGGTTCGAGCAGTCTGTATAGGAGCAGCGACAGGAACGCGTAGGCGTGCATGTACAGAGGCCCCTGAGGTCTGAGAGGACAGTATGTACCTATTCTGTATTGAAGTGTACTATGTATGTGTGTGTTTGCATAAAGGCGTGTGTACGTTGATGCGGTGTATAGCTAATGCTTTGAAACACAAAGACTCAGACATGACATACTGTACTGAGGTTTCATGTTGTCTGTGCTTCTATTAGATGATGTCGACAAAAATTTGCTACTTTTGTTTTCATCAAAATTACTGAGCATTTGATAAAATGATGAAGGTGAAGTTGATGATTATCATTACTGCACCAAATAAACACTTTTGTGCACTATGCCTTGCAGAGATGTTTCTTTCATATTTAAAAGCACTGAGGCATGTCTTTTTCATGCTCTTCATTAATTTTTCAAAAGTAGTGACAAACATTACTTAACTGATTAATCCACCAATTGGACTTGACCACGTAGGATGGATTTGAACACACATGTGACACAATTCAGATTTTTTTTCTCCCATGTGGCACAATAGACATGGATTACAGCAAAGGTCAATAGAAAAGAAAAAAAAAACCCCAAAAAACATGGAAGTAGATATCTTCAGATTGGAATCAGGTTTCTTGTACATAAACTACATAATGTGCCTGATGTCATCAAATGAAATAGGATGATTAATGATGGATACACATGCATTTACTGCTGTAAAGAATAAAAATACTGGTGTGAAATTAAACTACAAAGAAAGCATAGATTATCATTGAAGGTCTAAATATGGTAAATATGAGGTACACAGGCATGAAATGAGGAAAATGATAGACTATGACCAGTAGAAAAGTCATCCTAAGGCAACTAAATATATAAATTCTAATACAGTTATTATTTATTCATTATTATTTACATTTCCATACATAAGATTGACTGGCTAGCAGTTCAGGCTATACCCTGGCTCTCCTGTGAAGTCAGTCGGGATAGGTTCCAGCGACCCACATCCAGGCTTGTCAGAATAATTACTGTATCGACATGTAAAATGGACACGATAGTTTTTCCAGACTCCGTAAATTGTCATTGTTGTGTGGAGCTGGCACACCGATAACACAGTGAACTGAAAGAGTTGGACGGTTGTTTTATTGGCCTGCGTTCAATACTCCAGAGCTTTGCTCTATGTGGAGTGCATTGATCCACACAACAGTGACACAAAGGAAAATTAACTTTTTATTGTGTTAGCTAATGAGATAGCCCTCAAGCTACTGAGCTGATAAATTAGGGAGCTAAAAAGCTCACCTCACTGTGGCAAAGTCTTAAATACTGCATTTTCCGCACTATAAGGCGCACCACATTATAATAGCATAGAATAGACACCACAGTAGAGGGTGGAGTTACGTTATGCATCCATTAGATAGAGCTGCACTAAAGGCTCAATATTGATCCATATATAAAGTGCACCTGATTATAAGGTGCACCGTCGGCTTTTGAGCAAATTAATGGCTTTTTCGGTACACCTTGTAGTGCAGAAAATATGGTATGCATAAAAACAACACCAACAAGAACAAAAATCAATATCCTCTCTTTGAGCTGTTGGTGATGGAGGACTACATGTGTTATATTTGTGTTTCTGGACTCATTCGCCCTCCTCATCTCTAGTAGGAGCCGTTTTTTTCTTTGTCAAAAAAAAAAAATAGAAAAAGACACCACTCTCCGCCCGTGCATAAACTACCATGGACGCAATGACATCATCATGAAAAACAAATCACCACAAGGCCTCGTCGACCCGTCATTTGAACCCTTCTGCGATGCCCAGATATTCACCAAATTGAAACTACATGCCTAAGTCAATATCCACCTGACCCTGCCAAAATCCAATAAATCATTGACTGGGCCATTCCCACCGTGTGGAGAGACCCACATGAGACAATGGGTCAGGGGCTGTCCTCACTCAGCTTCATTCAAGCCTTTTTCTCTCAGCACCTGTCACCTGCCGAGAGGAATTATGATGTTGGCAACTGAGAGCTGCTGGCCATAATTTGCCCATTAGACGAATGGAGGAACTGAAGGGGACTAAAATACCATTTATCATCTGAACTGATCACAAGAACCTTGCATACCTCAGTTCTGCCAAACGCTTTAACCTGGACAAGCTCGGCGAGCCCTCCTGAACCAATTTAATTTCAACCTGGATCCTGCAATAATGAACTTGATGCCCTATCCTGCATATACTCACCTCCTTCCAGCTCTACAGAACACAAACCTATCCTCCCTTCTTCCATGTGGAAAAGGCATCCCAAACCCAAGACAAGACCTCCCAACTGTCTATTTGTACCCAATTCCGCATCCTCTGTTGTCCTTCACTGGGCCCATAACTCCATGCTCATGATTTGCGGAGAAGAATGAGGCACAGGAGGAAGGGGTTACCAGTACATGGTGGAAGGGGAGGGGTATGGTCCAGAGGAGCATTCCTAGATTTCTTGAAAGCTGATCATTGATGACTCCCTCCTGTCAGACTTTTATGCAGCTCACACGGAGAAGCCTTGCAGCACGCAGGGAGGAGTCTGTTGAAAGGGGGGTACTGGCATGAGGTGCCCTGCAGTGCTATTATTGGAGCCTGGGTGGGACTTTGCGCCATCTCTCTTTCCCCTCCCCTCTCTCTTTCCAACACTTCCTTGACTATGAACCTGTCACCAATCAGCCCTAGTTACCACCCGTACTTAAGCCTGTCTTAACCCGGAAATCTTTGTCAAAGTATTGAAGCTTCTCCAGCAGTACAATTTCATTCTTCTGACCTCCGTGTTTTTCCTTGTCCTCAGTGTTTTATCCGTGTCCCTCACCAAGTGGATTTCTGCCATCATGCCAGCCGCCTTTCCTCGTTACTGCCTGCCATGCATTCTCTGCCTCAACAACCCACCAGTGAATCTCAAGGACCATCTCTATTTCCCTTTTCAATAAACTGATCATCACAAAACCCTTAGCTTCTGCCTGCTATTGGGTAGAGTCTCATACCACTTGTAATACCATCATCCATCCAAACATCATAGCACTCATCCTGACTAGGGTCGCGGGTCTGCTAAAGACAAGCCCAACTGACAGTTGGCGAGAGTCGGGGTACAACTTCAACAGGTTGCCACCAAATCATAGAGCATTTAGACAAACAACCCGCCACACTGAAATTCACACACACGGAAAGTGAGCCCTCATTAATCTACCATGCATGTTTTTGTAAGGTCGGAAACCAGACTACCTGGAGAAAACCCAGGAAGTACGAGAAGATGCAAAATCCACACAGGAGGGCCAGAGCCTGCATCTGAACTTATGACCATTGAACTGTGAAGTGGAAGTGCGAACGAGTGAGACAAGGTGAAGCCTGTTGTAAAATGTATGGCTTTAAAGACATAGCTCACAGAAATGAATTTTTAACAATTTACCAATCTGAATTTTGTTTTGAAGAAAAAATGTTCTTAAAATTACATTTATGACTCTGATCACCAAAATATCTTGACCGTTATGTATTCCAATTTAAACATTTGCAACATATTGTAAAAATGTTAATTACATATATATAGGCTATACCTGCTATTGCTTTCGTATGCAGTTTCTGTGAAAAGTAACACAAACGCATCTTAGTCTAAGAGTTCCTTTACAAATGGTCCTTCGATATGACTCAATTTGTCTTTACCAGGGGCACCTAAGGGAGCCTAATCATGCAGCAGACATTTTGCAATCACTGAATAGCAGAGATGGCAGCATGGTGAACGAGTGTTTAGCACACCTGACTCCCAGTTGTGAGGACCGGGGTTCAAATTCCAGTCCCGCCTGTTTGGAGTTTGTATGTTCTCGCCATGCCTGCATGGGTTTTCTCAATGTAGTCCGATCTACTCCCACATCCCAAAAATTACCCTGTATATGCCCTGCGATTGGCTGGTGACCAGTTTGGGGTGTACCCCATCTTTCGCTTGAATATAGCTGAGCTAGCCTCCAGCTTGCCCGTGACCCTAGAGAGGATAAGCGGTACAGAAAAAGGATGGATGAATGGAAAAAAGAAGAGAGCAAAATATATTATTTCTGTGGTATGTATACATTGTTTAAAAGTGCCAGAACAATTGAATGTCTTTACTGTGGTTACAAATGCATAAAGATGAGTTTAATAAGTCATTTCATCCATCCTTTTTCTGTACCGCTTATCCCCACTAGGGTCATGGGGCGCTGGAGCCGATTCCAGCTGACTTTGGGTGAAAGGCGGACTACACGGTGAACTAGTCGCCAGGCAGTCGCAGGGAACATAAAGACATGTACAACCATTTGCATTCACAATCACACCATCCCTGAGTCGGAACTGAACCCATCCTGCCCACACAAAAGTTAGGCCAGTGTAGCACTACACCATTAGCGGTGAATGAGTTGTTTGTATCATTTATTCACTTGTATCTGCAGAGTTTGAATTATTGCCCTTGAGTTTCACTAAAAGGAACTCCAAATCCTTCAGCATACCGAGAGATTTTGGATGTTTTCAAGTTTGTGGAAACAGTTTGTAGATGGCTCCATCCTTTTCCAACATGACTGTGCATCAGTGCACAAATCAAGGTTCATAAAGACACAGATGAGATGAGAGAGATGAGAGAGTTTGATGTGGTAGAACTTGACTGGCCTCAACCCTCCTCAATACTTTTTGAAGAATTAGAGCACAGACTGAGAGCCAGCCCTTCTCAATCAACATCAGTAGGCATCAGAAATATGCTTTTGGAAAAATGGTCAAAAATTGCCATAAACTCACTCCTCACCTTGTTGAAAGTCTTCCCACAAGTTTTTAAATAGATCCCACTTTAATTCATTTATGAGTCAAGGTAGGATATTGAATACTTTTGTCAACCCAGTGTACAGTATGTTGCAGTACCTGCCAGCAGTGGTAGCAGCAAGTGCACATTAGCCCAAAAACATTTGGTACTAACTTAACTGAGACTATGATGGAAACATTTAAGCATCATAGTCATGCTATGCCAAAGTTATCTAGCCTACTCACTTCTGAAACTTATTGTTTTTATTCATCATCAGATTTTATCACAATCATAGGATCAGTCATCATTATTTTTTTTTAAGAAATGCTCCACAAGTCATATCATCATATGATCTGAAGGTATCCATTTGCCTGGGTGTAGAAGTGGTATATACACGTTTCATAAAACAATTATAAGAAATGACAGCAACATTTTAAAATACTGTAATATGGTTGCAAGCAAATATAGCTTAAAGTTTAGTGAAAGGAACAGTAGTCAATAATAACAAAATAACAACACACAATAACGCAAAATATGGTCTAATCATATCATATTATAGCCTACATTTAAATACTGCATGACAATGAAGTCAAAATCCTATTACATGAGGCATTTTGAGAAGCTTTTAGGAGAGTGGGTCTTGGGGCTGCGTTTGTCTTAAGCAATATTACTACACATTGGCAATAAACAATTAACTAACTCTCATGGAGGTCACACAAGAGTGAAACATGTCATTCTTTTTCTTTTATGGTAATCGATCAAAGTGAATACAACGTATTGTAGAGAAAGTGACAGTAAAGATGCATGGACAGGTGGACCTATGCTTTGTGAGCACAGCTGGCCTACCCAGTTTGAGATTAGTCGACTAGGACCAAATTCGATAGATTGCCTCACGATGACATACAATAACAACGACAAGAAAGACGGGTTACGCTATCAAAATGGAGCCCTGCTTCATCATAAAAGAAAACAAATGGTTGCTATAAGTATGCTTGGTAAATTCCTGTAGATTTGGGCTCTTGGGAAGGAAGTACGAATAACAGGAAGTACAGTCATCAACAGACAAAAAAGACCAAGGCAGGATGACTTATCATATTTATAGCCGCTAAATGTGAATGAACTTAGATGTGTTTGTCTTTTTTTGTGTGCCACTTCAAAGGCTTTCATTTGTGGTGATCATCATGGATTATTTTCATATGCTGCTTGCTTTTTTTTTTCCTTATTGTTAAAAATGTTATTCTTAAACTATGGTTAAAAAAATTACAATTGCCTCTCACGGAAAGATAGCTGGGATAGGGTCCAGCATGCCCATGACGCTAGTGAGGATAAGCTGTATGGAAAATGAATGAATGAATGAATGATAAAAAAAAAAAAGTTTCCTTCCTCTTCTCTTCATTTCATCATCAACGGACTACATCCGGTACGATTTAGGGCAATGCCAAGCTTTACAGCCACTTTTTCAACAATATAACAAAATCTTCAAAAACAGCTACAGCATAAGGGGATGCTAAAAGGAATGACCCATTACATTTAGGTGAGGTTAATCTGATAAATAGAAACGATGGAGGAATTAATTTTCAACATTTGATGCCAGTGATGGTCTATGCAGCCAAAATCCTAGTGGCACTACCTGTCATAAACCTCCTAGCGGATAGCTCTCACAAACAGATGGACAGACAAATAACTATGTAACTGTTTTATTTATAGTTTGGCCTTGGTACAGATCTCCAACCTTAGGGTTGTATTAATGTGCTCAATTCTTTGTTTAAAAAACACATTTAAGTGATTATAGACTGCACAGTAGTGTACACAGTGTCAAGAGAATTCGGACTGGATTATAAGTAGAGGTGTGTAGTAAAATGTTACATTTACTCCATTATATGTACTCAAGTAACATTTTCATCATTATGCTACCGTCAGAAGACTCTGTGGCTACATCATCTCTTTGTGGAATCTCTGGTTTCTCTTTCTATGGAGTATTGCAGTGACTCAGTGGGAATGCACCTTGCTGATCCCTAGAGGTTGGCCAGGAATCCACTGCACATGTCTGCTCATCACCAGAAAGGTCCCACTCACTAATCCTGACACCCATTGAGACTCTGGGAACTCATGGGAACATAAAATTCCCTCAGGGTACTATGTCTTTCTTTAATACTCTCTTGGTATAAACTACCACATCAAAGTTGCAAACCGCCACCCATAAAAGGTAGGCTTCATTGCTGACCCTACGGGGGAAAAGAAAAAGAAAAAGGAAGCTTCTGTGTTACTTCCGTGTCTATTTTTCCTCAAACTCAAGATCTTTGGTTCCTCGGCTTGGCCACGACGTCTCATCTGATTCCTAGCCGTCCACGATGACGAACCTCCTTCCTTTGCTGACAGAAGCAGCAACAAGATTCTCCAAGACATACCAAGGAAGTCATTTTGCTATGATGTTCGTGACTGACTGCAGTGTTGTGATTAATAGGGCAAGTTTGCAACCTGTGGACATGCGATGCTAGCTTCTACCTTCTACCATTATAGCCCACGTTGTTTTGCTTCCGGTTTGTCCGCGTGATCGGCTGGAGTGGTAAAACATGTCTTTTAAAAGCGTCTGAACAACTAGCCCTTGTAGTCAGCATTCTTTGTCATCGTTTAAGTTAAAACAAACTCACGGGCATTCGTTTCTGATGTGTGGTGCGGTAGCAACAAATATGCTATACTAACTATTGTAAAATGGAAAGCGCCCACCCCCCACAGGACGTCAGCGTTCAGAGTTCAGGTTGGAGGAGCACATTACCGTAATAAATATAAATCTGTAACATAAGACATCGAATATCGTATAGAAATTTATATGTATAGCTTTTTTTAACCACTCTATGTACCTGTATATGACTATATATTGTAATTGTATTTTCTATTTATCATCCATACCTAAGAAGTGAAGAAAATAAGTATTTGAACACTCTGCTATATTGTAAGTTCTCCCACTTAGAAATCATGGAGGGGTCTGAAATTGTCATTGTAGGTGTATGTCCACTGTGAGAGAGATAA